>NC_143552.1:114933235-115239411 GCF_054136105.1 Typopeltis vanoorti
AGCTATGCTGGTTCCGGAGCCCAGATAAAATTTGGAGGGGGGGGGAGATGAATGGTGCTGTACATTCCCGTAAAAGGGAAAACTCATGGTCGCTTTTTCATCATACGATAATTAAATTATTTATTTATTAAAAATATGTCAATAGAGACGTTTTCTGTAGCAACTAATGTCTCTCATTCAATATTGAGATTACCATCTATAATTTACTGCTTTTAAAGAGGGCCTTTTGATGATTCATTTTTATCTGATTCCCGTCTGGCCTCATCTTCAAATGCACAATTCTGTCTAATTCATTTAAACCCAACTCTCTTCCAATGTCAGTTATTTCTTCATGTTGCTTGAATCTTATACAGAATAACTCTTCCCTTTTGTCCATAGTAAATGAGAGTCGTACTCATGGACAGTATAGTAACATAAAATAAAATATGTAACAGCTGAACACAGTAGATAAAAAAGTGCTCACGCTAGGAGAGATGAAGCTAGCCACTGATTTCTAGCGTTTGAGTATGCGTCGTTTGTAAATTTTAGTTTACATATAGTACTTGTATTTGTGAGGAGAAAACGGCATAAAATCGAATTTGGACTCGTTGTTATCTGAAATGTGATGTCCAATGATAAAGCGTATTAAATTGAAAATCGCGTAAATTGAAAATTCTTTAATCGAGGAATTGTTGTACTATACAAATACTACATGAAATATTATATTGTACCACTATTTGACTATTTTTCATAATGCTCTCTAGAAAATTCTACAGCATTGTGCAATAGAGAGCAAGATAAGACGGTTGACTGCATCCGGTACTCATTTTCTGAAACGAAGGTCGAAAAAAGCATTGTTGAATGAATCCTCTTTCCAATGGAGCGTGTAGATGGATTTGGGTACAAAATATAACCAGTGTTATTTAAGCGGAATCATGGATAATTGGAATATCGGAAGAAGTAGGAGGAAGAATAATCAACCATGTACAGTTTGCTGATCTCTTAAAAGGAAACAAATTAGATCTTCAGCAAATCATCGCAAAGTTAGATCACACTCTTAAAAATATGGTTTAACCATAAATACTCAAAAACTAAAAATTATGGCAAAGATTTCTGTTCTGATCAGAAGTAAACGGTGTTAACAGAATTAAAAATGTCCTATTTGAAGGGAAATTTATAGAAGTCGATCATTTCAAAATACCTCGACAATATTTGTAATAAAAATGGAAAATCAAGACAGGATATTAGAATAAAAATTGCAAAAACAACAAACAGTGCTCCAAAAACTAAATCTACTATGGAAAGATTGCAAACTTAATAATTACAAATAAGTTAGGTGTTTTTAATATACTTATTAATTGATTACTCCTCTATGGAAGAGAAACTTAGATCCTCTTAAAAAAAGATGAAAAGAGATTGCTGGTGTTTTAATAATATCGTTAAATACACTTCACTTATCGGAAGGAAAGTTTCTGGGAAATTTCCAATCTACCAAATCCTAAAAAGGACTGGCTAGATGGGCGAAGCAAAAATGCTTTTCATATTTCCCGTTATCTGTAGAGGACAATGTAAGGATAGGGTGTTATTGAGCTATATATAAAGCTCTGATCATGGCAGGAGGGTAACAGCAATAGCCGATCCTCAGTTAGAACTTCATTGGCTACAGCATTGCCATCCATTACCCTCCCTGGGTACCCATTTTAGTCGCCTCGTACGACATGCATGGGCGATAATTAAGTAAAGCCAACTAAAAAAATTACGTTAGGACGATCTCTTAACCACTCGATAGTGGCCGAAAGACCGTCCAACTCAGCGTTGGCTCCCCCACCACCGAGCAGAACCGCTCATATTCCAGGGAAAGGCATCCACCGACAAAGCCCCTCAGTGGGCAGTGCCGGAGAACACCCTCCGAGGAGACTCAATATGCACTCCCAGGCAAACCTCTCGAAACTAAGTCCCCCCCCCCACTCACCTGGAGCGAAATTCCGGAAGAAACCCGAGAGAGCAAAACTCTCGAAACTCAGCGTCCATTTAGTCGCCTTTTACGACATGCTTGGATTTGCATTGGTGATACTTAAGTAAAGTCAATCTCTAAAAATTAAGACGATCCCTAGACCACTCAATAGTGGCCGAAAGACTGTCCATCTCAGCATTGGCTCCACTCAGTGATGGCCTTCCACCCACACACCACCACCAAGCAAAACCGCTCATATTCCGAAGAAAATCATTCACTGACAAAGCCCCTCAGCGGGCCGTGCCGGAGAAAACACTTTCCCCGGAGACTCAAATTTACTCCCTTAAGGCAAAAACCTTAAGAGAGCGAACTCAAACTCTCGAATCTCAGCGTCCAATTAGTCGCCTCTTACGACATGCTTAGATTTTCATTGGTGCTATTCTTATCCCGGCAATCACACGGGGATCTACAAAATGCTGTATCATGCATTATAATAACAAAAAACATATTAATAATATTATGGTGTAAACTTAAATTTTTCTATCACATAAAATTTTCAAGAATTTTTTCTAAAATTTTAATTAATCAATAATTTTAATTATATTTTCAAAAATAATTTAAAATTTTTCAAGAAGTAGTTTATCAGCATTTGCATCAGTACAATGCAGTATTTCTCTTTCTGCAATTATTTCTTTTTTTTTTTTATTCTTGTACTGTATTTCTTTATCGTGAATGAATCATAAGTTACTGTAAAAAAAAAAAAAACTGTATTTTACTGAATTGAAAATAACATGTAGTTGTTAAGATTATATTTCGCCTCTCCCCTTGAGGGCGTTCAACATAGTCTTAGGGGGGAAAAAAGGCATTTCACAGTGAATGTGTCAGCTTTCTTTCTTGAAATTTATCTCTTTTTTTTTAATTATTGAATTTTCTTATTTTATTTATTATTATTTTTGCTTTATTGTTATTGTTTTTGAGTTATTGTTACTGCGTTAAAATTTCCATTGGCGAGAGAATACGGAACGAAAATTGCAAACCCTAATTCCCGAGTGAAGCGTGAAAATTAAATATAAATTAACAGTGGAAAACATATTACTTTGATGCAGGTTTTATGCAAAATAATTTAGGGAAAAATTACAGATTTATAAATATTAACCACTTCTTTGATAAGTACACTAATGTAAGATTTTAAAAATTTAAATATTAATACAATAAAAATCTCATTTATTATTTTAAATGCAATTTTGCTACCAATTTGCTGTTCTAATTGGGCTCATTAATTCTAACGCTTTGCGAAATTAAATAACTTTGGACTTATATTTTTAGACGATGTATAGGAGAATATAATTAGCCTTACAATTATTATATTATTTTTTATTTGTATTTTTTTATATTGCATTTTACTTTTCATAAACCTAATAAACCCCAGAACCGTAGATGCTGGATTGAACTTACTTGCATATACTTTAAACAAATCACTTGATATTAAATTGCACAACAGAATCGTGAAAGTAACAAATGAATACATTTGTGCGTATCAAACGTACTTTAAGTGGAATGTTTTATTTAGGTATATATATGATTTGAAGGACTAAAATCATTTAAAACATTCCTGACATCATGAGTGAAGAACAATTTTTGGTTACTGAATTCACGTAACCATCGGGTGTTTCCAGAGTATGGTAATCCAATTATTATAAATCCAAAGCATTTGACAGAAAACTCAAAAAAGAGTGGTAAAGGAGATGATTTTTAATTGTTTCTTTTCACAGGTATCTATACCCATGGCGGTATTAGAATCCGCAGCCTTCTGGTGAAGAGTGGATACGCTAACCACTCGGCCAATCACGCCGGCAATTTATTATTCTTTCACAATATTTTCAATGTAAATATGTAAATACATGCACACAAATGTGCATACAGGTACTTACAAGCATATAATTTAATTTTTTTTTCACTATCAATATCAGTTTATTATTATACAGTGTAATTACATATATACCATTAAAAAGCAGTAGAATTCAGGAATGTATTGATGAAATAAATAAAAATGAAGCAACAATCTTGATGGGAGATTTCGACGCTAGAGTGGGCAATAACCCAATAACAGGATACATTGGATCAGAGGGAGAATCAGTAATCAATAACAATGGAATTTTATTAAGAGAGTTCTGCATATTTAACAGTCTAAAAATCAGCAATACTTTCTTCAGGCATAAAAATATGCATACGTACACATGGGAAGCAAGAGGAACAAAATTAATAATAGATTACATTATTATTAACAACAAACTAAATAATAATATCAAGGATACAAAGGTTTTTAGAAGCGAAATTGGTAGGGATCACATGTTAGTTGAAAATAGATTTGAATTCATAAAAAGAACCACGTACTTCAAAAGAAAAAAAGATAATGAACCAACATCTAATAAACAGTTTAAAATTCACCTCCTAGAACAGGAGAGTATCAGAAATTTATATAAAAGCAGAATAAGAGAGAAAATAAAACCAACCACAAACAGTATTAAAACTGACTGAGAAAATATAAAGGAAACCATACTAAAAGGAAAAGAAGAAAGTTTATGATATAAATCAAGGAAAAACAAAAAATGGCTTAGAACTTGGAATGATAAATTAAAGGAATTAATCGAAAGGAAAAAACATGCTTTTAAAATCTATCTGCAGAGTAAAAACACTGCTGACTATAGAATATAAGAAACTACTGGAAAAATGGCTGAAATCAGAAAACTGGCTGAAGTCAGAAAACTTTCGGAGTAAATATATTAAATCATTATAGCAAGATATCACTGGACCACAAAGAATAGATTTTAAAATTTTCAGGCAACTACAAACAGCAGAAAATGACCAATTAAGAAATAATCTAATTTCCAAAGCGGATTGAATAGAACACTATAAAACATTGTGGAATGAAAAACAAGAAATACAGAACGATGACAAAACTCACAAAATTGAAGATATCAATATACACAGGAAAGTACCGAAGAAATATCAATGGAATAATTAAAAAAACGAATTTAAAAAAGGCCTAGATGGAATATGCGTTGAGCTCTTTAAATATGCAGACAATAGCTTAAAAGAAAACTTAATTAAACTCTTCAATAATATCTGGAAATATCAAAATATCCCAAAATAATGGGAAACTGTGAAGCAGTAATAAATATTCACAGAAAAGG
Organism: Typopeltis vanoorti; assembly: GCF_054136105.1. Lineage (NCBI taxonomy): Eukaryota > Metazoa > Arthropoda > Arachnida > Uropygi > Thelyphonidae > Typopeltis > Typopeltis vanoorti. The sequence continues at coordinate 114,938,363 of NC_143552.1, forward strand.
TCCCAAGTACAAATGTGGAAATTTAAAATCACAGAGGCATTACTCTCTTAATAACATCATCTAAAGTGTATGTATGCAAACATTTTAAAGAACAGACTAATTAAATATACAGAAAATTATTTAGAAGAACAGTGTGGGTTTAGAAGAGGGAGAGGATGCACAGATGCCTCGTTCGCAACGTATCAGATCATAGAAAAAAGAAAAGAATTTAATCTGCCCACTTTTCTTCCATTTATTGAGTATGAAAAGACGTATGATAACTTGAACAGAAATGTACTCTGAGAATATTACAAGATGATAAAATACCTCCTCGATTAATTAATGCAATAAAAAGTCTATACAGATAAACAAAAATTTGCATCAAATTTGCAGATGGAATATTATCAGAACCTATAAATAAAGGAATAAGACAAGCTTGCGGCTTATCCCCAATCCTATTCAAACTTTATATAAACAGAATCCTAAATGAATGGAAAACAACTGTCAAAGATAGGGTTTAACTAACAAATAATATACAGCTAAATACAATAATTTATGCAGATGATCAAGCACTAATTTCAAATTCAGAAAATAAACTCCAAATTGCAACTAACCATCTAAATGAAATAGCAAAAAAAAATTTTAATGAAAATTTCTGAAACGAAAACAAAAAGCTATGGCAATGTGTGGAAACATCATTCAAAAAGTCAAAATTATGCTTATCAATAAAATAATAGAACAAGTTACAGAATTCAATTACTTCAGAATTATAATCTCGCAATACAATACTGATTCACAATTAGAAGAAAGACAACAAATTTACAATAGAATGAATAGCATAATTAAAAGAAATTTTGGAAAAGAAATGACTAAAGAAACTCCGTTAAGAATACATAATATGACCTCGAAACCATCTCTCAATGGAAGTGAAACTTGGATTCTAAAACAAAGAAACAAACAAAGACTAGAAGCAGCAAAGATGAAGTTTCTAAGACCTCTGCTTGGACTAACTAGGTTAGATAAAAAGAAAAACATAGAAACGATTAAATACAAAAAACATCATACAAGAAATAGAAGAATATTAGCAAAAGTGGCTACACCACATAGAAAGGATGAATAACAATAGGATTCCCAAACAAGCATATAAATATAAACTTACAGGAAGAAGAGACCGCGGACGTCCAAGATTAAGGTGGAAAGATCAACTTCATCTGCGGAGCAGGGACAGGACATAAAAAGCCTATACCTGAATTGCTCAGACGACGACGACATTTTCATCACTACAAAAATTCTGTATACAAATTACTGAGTACATTCATTTTTGATCTTTTTTGGGGGGAAAGTTTGAAGCTCACGTGCTCGCTTAGCATTTCCAGGGCATCTATCTAATCGCGTCTTGCATAAAAGCCTCCTTACCCAACTGCTGTCCTATTGTGTATTTTCAGCCTTTTGCGACTGGATTATCAATCGCAAAAGGGGATTTCTCACCAATGCCCTAGAACCACAGGGGTTCTGTATTTTTGCCAGCTCCTCCTCACATATATTAATGATATTTTCTTACTAACTTCAAATACCAATTCCTTTTCATTCGACAATCCATTTTAGTGCTTAAAGTGATTCATGCTTCAAGATCTTTTATAATCAATATCATAAGCACCAATCTCTTTGCCATTCTCAAATGTAACGAGTCCACTTTTGTGAACTTTAATGTCACTAAGATACAACTCTGTTTTATTTCTTATAAGAAAGATCCCGCTACGCCTCCCCTATACAGTACCTAGATCTCTAGTCAAGATACGGTTACTCTTTTTTTTTTGGATCGACTTTCACCTCTTATTGAAATTCATGTTGGGAAGAGCTCTTGAAGAGTCTTCAGTTTCGGAAATGTTCCAGCATAGTTCTCAGACTTAATGGTGGTACCAATAGCAAATATTCCGATTATACTGCAGATTACATCGCAATAAAAAAAAAGTAATCTCGAAGATGTGTGTAAGGAACATATACAAATCAACACACAACAATGCCGATATCTACACTTATATACATATTCCTCATAAATAACTTTCATTTACTATGTAAGTCTATAAAATATTTTCTTACATCTGAAACCTATCGTTATATGCTTTCCTTCTCGCTGACATTGTCTCCTCAATTTGTGCCATTATCATTGCAATTATATTCAGTTTTCTCTAGTCGCAGAAACGATAAAACTTTAAACTACGTGAAAGGAACTAAGTACAATAAATTAATGTACACTACTAAATAGTTTGTTTCGTTATAAACAAAAATAATTAAAATTAATTAAAAATAAATAAATGCGTGGAATATTAATAACATTATTCATATTCAAAATAATCTTTCTCTGGAAAAATAACGGCAAAAAATCCTGACTGACTGATCCTCCCACGGAAATTAGTATTAAAAAAAAATGCAGATAGTTCAGTTAATATTTGGACTTTGAGGAAGCAGGCATTTATTATAAGAAAGAAGATCGATAGAGAAAAACTTCTACTTCCGTTACATTCTGATAATATAAAAAAAAAGAATTCATCTAAGATGCCTCCAGTGAATAAGACTCGGTTCTTCAGAATCAATAGGAAAACAGTCTTTTTCTTTCCGCCACAATAACTTGCAGACTTCTTCATAGCACACTAACTTTTCATCAAGCAGCTTAATTCTGTTATTAAATTTTGGTGGTATAAAGGAGTGATTGGATGCAGAGCACTCTTCACGAGATTTGGAACTAAAATAAGAGTAGCCAGGATTAAACAAACTTGGACAGTTGATTACGACTTCAAATTCTCTTTCTCTGTATTGCGACGCGGTTGGTTGAAGCGAGTTAACTGACCGGCTAATAGCGACCCCTAACGATGATGGTACATTAATTCATTTATCCCAGAAATCCTTCCTATCCCCCCTTTTCCAACCCCTTTCGTTGCTATAACAAAATCCTGATGGGCTCCACTACAATAAACCCACTTTCTTAATTCAGCATCTTGAAACTTCCTTCTCGACTTGAAGTTTCCTTTAATCAATTAATATTTATGATTCAATTACTTCGGAGCTTTGAGAGAGAAAAAAAATTATTTTTTTTCAACATCACTTTTCCTTGGATATCTTAATACTTTGAGAGTACACGAGGTTTTTTAGTGTCTGTGGAATGGGTAATAGAGTTTGGAGGGGTTTTTTTTTTCCCTGTAAGAAGGTAATACCGTGTGGTTTGATTATAGGAGGTATTCGCATATTCGTATTTTACAAGCTTATTTCATCACCGTTTGCAGTTTTTTTTTTAAATCGAATATACTACAGGAAATCAAAAAACTAAAGGCAACTTTTTATGGCTATTTATCAGACGTTAACCAGCTATGATATAATCAGAAAGAGAATTTAATGATACGTTTCTTACATCTGTCGTGTATATTCACAGATTCAAATTACAATTTAGAAAAAAAAAGTATTAACAGAGAGATTTGATGAGTAATTGTTATATAATGAATAACCTGGATGTTGAATATAGCATCGAGATGTCAGATGCGTGACTCATTGGTGTACCGTGTATCTTCTGTCATAGTTTATGATATGTAGGTCTTTGATGCATACCGACCAAACCTAATTCAAGATGGGAATTTTTTTTAAAGAATTTTTCAATGATTTTCTAACACCTGTTTAATCGATTCACCAAATAGGAAAACACACTTGAGTATTCAAAATAATGAATTTGAGAACACATTTTGAACATGCTAATAGTGTCCTTTTAATTAAATATTCTTTATTTTTTCATTTCTTTTTGTCTTTAATACGATTTCCTTCCAATCTTTTCTGAGGATATTTTTAAATTTTTCAGCATGAATCGAATAAAAAAAAAAAAGAAAATTAACACACGTGTAATATTTTCTAGCCTCGCACTACTCACATTAGTCATTGTGAGCATGTGCGAGGCTGAAGATTTGCATAATTATACCACGCATTCCTGGGTAATACTAAGTCAGTATGATTGTAAGGCTGTTTGACTGAAACTAGTGTCTCCTAGTATCGAAACACAAAACTAGCTTTGTGAAAAAGAAATACTGATCAATCCTCCTGGAATAAACTGTTTTCACAGAATGTAATAGCTGATCATTTTAACTTTTCAAAACAAATACTATTTTTTTTTCTTGTTATTGTTAGGTCATAGTATTTATTTAAGAAGAAAAGTCTAGATTTATTATTTAGAGAAAATTTAAGTTCGCATTTGGCCACATTCGTCAGGTTTATTGAGCCAGCATACGTTGAATTGCAGCTATAGTCAGTTAGATTCGAGGAGACAAATATCAAGCATCCATATGCTCTGTCTATCAATCGTATATTTTTAAGTTTTATGTTTTCGTAGGAAGAAGTGGAATTTCCAAAGAAAATCTCTCTGACACTAACTCATCCAAAGGCCTAAAATATATTAAAGATGAGTATTTATAACAATGCGAATGCGCGTATTCCTTTATTCGACTTTCTTATGCTAATTACTTATTAGCTATTATTAATATTTGTATAAGGTGCCTGCGTAGCCTCATGGGAAAATTCGTTACGGGGTACAGATTCGCAGTCATGTCACCAACCATAGGAACTTTTTATAGGCCCTTTTCGGCTAGTTTCCTAGTTAATCGATCTTGGTGCAGGCAAATAAGATTGTTTCTTCCTGAAACTGAAGTTTTATTCATATATATATATATATATATAGTAGGTGGGTGTTTTTTGTATTTATTTACAGAGGAATCATGTCATGGAAGATTGGATTTGATAAAATAACTAATGCAGTGAAGCACAGTCATCTGCTTCCAATACAGTATGAATAAATAGGAAAACACATTTAACAATGCCAATAAACATATACTCCATTTAACAATGAAAAAAATTATCGCGAGCTGAAGCATGTCGATATCAAAAGTGTCAGTTTCAGCAACAGAAAATTATTCTTTTAAATAATGTTGTTTTCAACGCATTTGTGCAAAAAAATAACATTTCACTTTTAGTGACAATGAACGTGATGATTACATAAAGCTCTCCATAACTATTGAGTCTTTTCATATTTCTTACTGCTAACGGTGTACTTTTCAGCCAAAACAAATCAGTGACCTCTTTCTAATCTCATAAACTGTTTACCTCACCATCTGACAGTATTTTAGCAAAAACCACCGAACCGAAACACATCTCCGTGAATGCTATTTATCACCAGTAATTTATTAATTAACCCTTCTGTCATAGAAACAGTATCAGATGACTCACGCAGCTTTCAAATACTAGCCATATTGTGAAATAAACAGTGGTAACAAGCTAGGAGTTTTGCCGAAAGCAGGAAAAACTAAATAACTGTACCCATAAAGTAGAGGATCCAATAATAGTAGCCTCCAACAACTGGAAATTTCGGAATCTGACTGAGGGCCTCGCTCATCTTTACAGACCAGTGAAGCAAATGTTGGAAACTGACCATGTCTGAACGAAGCTGAGTCGTCAATTTCACGGTCGACGTCAAGCTCCTGGCACGTGCTTACGCTTCTTAGATACGAAGCAGCGGCTGCTGCTTTGAAAAAGTAATGCCTGGCTTTCTAACGTAGAGAAAGACAGACAGAGAGAGAAAGAAAGTGAGTGAGCGAAAGAGAGAGAGAGAGAGAGAGAATTCGGTAGTTTTAGAATTCGAAAAATCTTTATTGAGATTTTCTTCGAGGGTATTTTGTAGCGAGTAAATTTTCTGTATAGATAATTGTCTACGACCTGTGCATGCACCTTTGGCCCGGAATGTGAAACACGAGTTATTACATCTGTGTGCCCTCCGGTTTTTCCTTGTCTTGTTAGCTACTCAACTATAAACAAAAGTTCCAAGTACTTTCCAACTTTGCGAAAGTAAATGGAAATACTTGAAAAGAAAACAGTTCGAGGAGAGCAGCGGCAGTGGCTAGAAAAATGCATATGCTGCCTATTTTGCACATCGATGAACAATCACAGATTTATCAATGACATCTGACAAGTACTCGGTTTCGTTCTTAATTTCTGAAATCTTTTTTTTTATTTTCAAATGTTACTTCGGTGTTTCTATTATTGAAATCTGCAGTCTTCGGCTTATTTGAGTTTGGAGGAGCATTCGTGAATCAGCATCGAAGAGGAAAATGTCAATTTCAAATAAAAGAAATAAATAAAATGAATGTTATGTAAGTTTCACTAATCGAATGAAATTAACAATAATTCTAATAATGGAACTTTCTGCCAGCAACAAAAGTCGGTTTCACAATTAAAAAAAGATATTTTATATAAAATATAAAGATATTTTTCCCAGTCTATTTCTATTGTTGCAGAACAGAAGTTAGAATCTTGAATTAAAGTTCACGTTAGATGCTCGTAGAGCGCTGTTATATCTTATATTTACAAGCAGTGGCGCGGCCAGAGGGGGAATGGGGCCCTTCCCGCAAAGAAAAAGGGAAAAAAAAAACACTCGAAAATTTTCCAAAAATCTTTTCCTAATTAAAATTCATTTTTTTTTTATTTATGTTGTGCCATGTCTTCTATTTCTATACTACTTATGAATTAGCGATCATCGCAGATGTCAGTCATAGGTAGTATGCGGTGCGTAGTGTATGTGTGTGTGTATTCTTAAATCGTTTACTCAATTCCCCCCCCCACACCCTTTCCCAAGATCAAATCCTGAGTGCGCCACTGTTTCTAAGCATCCTCAGTCATTTGAAGTGCGTAAACAAAATATATTATTGCCACGGAGCAACATTATCTGAAAAATTAGATAATTTTTAGATAATTTAAAAAATTATCCTCCTTTTAGAAAATTTTAAAATTGCGAAAAAAAGCTTTTTTCAACCAAAATAAATAAATAAAAATTCTGTTTTTCAACCATGAGACGGCTCACGAACTGAAATGATCACGTGTTCATAAGATGAAACTTAATTTATTGTAACAGGTTTTAAGAAATTGCGAAAAATCAGATTCCTCCAAATAGATAAATAATAACGTGATAGCATCAACAATGAAAAATTTCAACAATGAAAATAATTTTTTAAACGCACTCTAAACCGATGTATAATATTCTAGACTATCACAAAGCATGAAAAGCCATGTAAATATTACTAAAGCCATGTAAATATTACTGAGCTCAATTGGAAGAGTTTTTGATGTCAAGAAGAGTGGAAAAAAGTCCAATATTTCAAAAGCATTTCACCCCTTACCCATGTCTAATAGTTGCAATAATGTTTTCACTGTTTTTATATGCAATTGGTTTTCGGGGCATCTCAGTTGACCCCCCTTTTTACTGCGTGTTTTGTTTGCGGAGCTATAATTACAGAACAGCGGCAATAATTATGTATTCCCTGCGCTTGTAATCACTGATTCGGCTGGGCACATTTGACGCTTTAACTGCAATAAAAATCACCGGCATGACAAGCCGTGCAGCCGAATCCCACACTGGGCAGTACAACTAATAAATCCACCCCTAAATGAACGCCAAATGGCATTCACAGCTGCTACCGTGTCACCTCCGATGACGACCAAGCTGATACGGTGTCGCCGAAAAAGGGTAAAAGTTTCTCAACATATCTGGGAAAGTGTTTTGGCAAAAAAAAAAAAAAAAGTTGTGTCGGTGATTGGTTTTCATTGGGCTTCTTATGACTTTCTTCATTTATTAAAACCTTTGAGTCCCTTTTCTTTTCCATGTGGGAAGAAGTTATTAGTTGTAAAGAGAAATCGTTAGCTCTACAAGAACTTTAAGTATTCATTAGGATTTTTTTTTATTGAATTTGAAAGAAACCAACAATCTCAGATGCCTTTGGAAAACCAATTAGAAAAGTTTTATTATTATTTTATTTTATTATTTTGTTATTTTTTTTACTGACTGCATTAAATGGATTTTGTTCTATCGAATGTTACTGACTGCGCTAGGAGGTTTATTTTATTTTATTTTATTTTTTATCATTTTTTTTCATGACAAGAAATGAATAATAAGGATGACTCTACGGCTTCATCATTTGTGGGGACTTGAGTTCAAACCACGTAGAAGAAAAACATTTCAAAAATTGTTTTAGGTATGGATAAATGAACCAATCTTGGAGATGATGTTTATAAATTGGGTAGAATTACGATCCAGTCAACTAGGCTATGAAATCGGTATATGATGCCTCGTAAATAAGTGTGTTCTACAGCTGGTTTATCTGTTTTGCAGGATGAAAAAATCCATACTGTCTCTGTATAAGTCTGGATAGGTCATTTCAGTTGAAAAGATCTTATGAAAACTCGGAGGCTCAAATAGGATATAAGCACAGATCTTTCCAAACTGAAGAATTCCCCAGCCATCTTCTTTTCTTCCTTATGTAATTCAACGTATATATCGGATTTCAAATTTAATATTTCATTTATTATTTGAAAAGTATTTTTAGTCATATGATATCATACTGAATGCAATTTATTAACCGATTGATTCTCTCTTTTTGTTTATTTATTTTTGGACAATTTTAAAGTTTTCTTGTGATCTTTTTATCTTGTGCATTAGTTTTCCAGGGGAGCTTCTGTCTTCTCAGAATCTCATTTGCCATTCTTCTGTCAGCTAATTTCTTTGGAACCATCAATGTTGTAGTGTATGACAGATAAACATATTGACAGATTCCGTTTCGTTTTTCATCAGAGAGAGAGAATTATAGAGGGAATAGAGAGAGCCGAAATTATACGAATGGAAGAAAAAGAAACAAACGGAAGTCATAGAAAATAATACAGAAAGAAAGAAACATACAAAAGAAAAACACACAGAGAAAGAGAAAGAGAATTGCTGTATTTGCATTACATGTTTGTTCTCCAATTGGTTAGTCCGTTATGCTGGTGAATCCGAATTTCCGGCAAGGATACCTTTACCACCTCCATAAAGACTACTCACTCACCCTCTTTCGATTGACTGTTTTGAAATGCCTCTTTCGAAAAGGCCATTTAAAAGTACTCGCATCTTAAACAGGATTTGAACCCAGGAGTTTGCAACACAAGGGCACTCTATTTCTTTCTTTCTTTTGCCTTTGCGTAAATATATAAACATACAGAGAGAGAGAGAGAGAGAGAGAGAGACGGAGGAATGGGATGGAGGCAAATTACAATAGGATGTTTTTTGGGGAAAGGAAAAACAGAAGCGAAAAAGCTTTATATTTAAGACAGAGGAGGAAAGAAAAAAACAAAAAGATAAGGGAAGGAAATAAAGATATAGAAGGAGAAAAAAATAGAGAGGAAAAAAAAGAATTATGGATACAGAAAAAGAGAATAGCAGAAGCAAATAGAACGACAGAGTGAATAATAAGCACAATGAGGTAATAAAGGTAGATATAGATGCAGATAGATAGATAGATAGATAGAGAGAGAGAGAGAGAGAGAGAGAGCTAAACTTTGATATACTGAGGAAATGAAGAAGAACAAATAGATATACAGAGAGAGAGAGAGCAATTTTGAGTGGAAAATTCAAATGGAGAGAGAGAGAGAGAGAGAAAGTGTGAGTGGAAAAGAAAGAAAATGAATTCAAATGGAGAGAGAGAGAGTGAATGGAAAAGAAATAAAATGAATTCAAATAAAGAGAGAGAGAGAGAGAGAGAGAAAGCTAAACTTTGATATACTGAGGAAATGAAGAAGAACGAATAGATATACAGAGAGAGAGAGAGAGAGAGAGAGAGAGAGAAATTGTGAGTGGAAAATTCAAATGGAGAAAGAGAGAGAGAGAGAGAGAGAGAGAGAGAAAGTGTGAGTGGAAAAGAAAGAAAATGAATTCAAATGGAGAGAGAGAGAGAGAGAGAGAGTGTGAGTGAAAAAGAAAGAAAATGAATTCAAATGAAGAGAGAAAGAGAGAGAATAATGGATAGTGATAGAAATGAAACAGCAGTAATCATATTAAATGAAAACACAAAGAAGGAAAGAAAATAACTGAAACAGACAGAATTGAAATGAGAGAATATATGGAAAAGAAAAAGAAGAAAGAAGGAGAGAGAGAGAGAGAGAGAGAGAGAGAGAGAGAGAGAGAGAGAGAGAGAGAGAGAGAGAGAGAGAGAGAGAGAGAGGAGGGGGTGATGAAGAAGAGAAGAACAGACAAAAACAGACAGAGGGAAAGAGAGTTCGGATGATAAGAGAAGACAAAGAAGGAAAGAGCGAATAAATAGGAAATACATATAAAATGTACAATAAATAGAAAGAATTAATATGAGATGAATTTCACTGTCTGGTAAGAACACCGCCTCGCTTATTGAGGGGGGCTTGAAAATGTTCCACGTTTGGTCTCGAAAGCACAGTTTTCGGACCAGGGAAAAATTAAGAAAATATATAAAAATAATAAAAGTAGAAAACAGTTCTTAGGTCATCCATGGTAATAAGGTGTTATAGGTTTGCAATCTTTCGTAGTTTGGAAACACATAAAAAACGGGGGTGGGGCAAGTAGATACAGAGAGAGAGAGAGAGAGAGCTGTTACAACTGCAGTAAGTGGTAACAGGTAAATCATTCACGCCAGACTTTCCGTGCTTCTTTTTGCTCGCAAATTTCCCACGCAAAAAAAAAAATCTCCACTTTCTATGGATGGGCTCCTCGTCTATTCAACGAATGAATGGAAGAGAAGCAAACGTTCTGATTTCAATTTCGTGAGCAGCCGCTTAATCACTCCATTGTAAGTACGGTTGCTCTTCAAGACTTTCTATAATAGCGCTAATTCAATGCAGGGAAACCTGAGGGGGGAAATCTGTTCACTGAATAAGCTAGAAAAAACCAAATTACCAAGTCGAAACGTGATAAGGGTGGGATCAGTCTTGAGAGTGACGATGCACACAGGGAACGCGGGGGTGTGTGCTACACCGAGAATAGAGGGACCCTTCTAATATATACTAGTGTGAGCCTTGGGCGGGTACGCAATATTGCAGGGAGCCCTGAGAAGTGGAATATTATGTTCTGAACCGTGAAATTGTACGTGTGACGTCCGATATCTTTCTTGCATCTGCATCAGTGGAGCAGACGACACAAAATGGACAAGGTGTCGCCCCGGAGCTGTCAGATGGCACATTGGTAGCGTTCGAAAGCGAGAAGAACATCAGAGACAGGCCTTCGTTTCGAAACAAGGAACAAAACTATGAATGTTGAATGGTGTTTCCAAGCTGTTACCATGCTAAGTCACTAGTGACGTCATGTAATGGAAAAATGAGGGGCAACACGCGCCCAAAATTGTAACTTCAAATGGATCCGGAAGTGAACTAAAATAAAATATTACGAATAAAGGCAAAAATGCTCACTTCGTATTAAATGAATATTCTCAATCAAACATTGTAAATAAAATGATCGTTATAATATGATCACGTTCTTCTATTCACAGATATTGCTTTCAAAAAAGCCCATGTAATTTATTCCAACAATCGCCAATTATGTTAATCTTCACAAACGTTTATTTAAACAATATAAAATTATCGTGAATACAGTATTATCGTGAATGGTGTTTCTTTCAACATAGTAAACTTCAACAATGTTTGAATCTTCAAATAGTGTTCATTTCACGTCTGGGTTTAATATTTTTCACATTAAAAATTGAAATTTACACCTTTTCTTGTTAACGTTGATTTCAACAATATAAACTATTTTAACAATACAGTATTTGGATAATGTTTATTTCAACAATGTTTGAATCATCAAATAATGTTAATTTCACTTCTCGTTTTAATATTTTCACGTGAAATGAAACGAAAGCGACATCTTTTTAAATGCGAAGTCGATGGAGGTTTTTTTTATTTGAAATTTACGCTGTTTTCATTTGGATTATTGGAAATTAAAAGCACATTTCTTTCTGTTACTCCAAAGAATTCTGGAATTCTGTTTTAAATTGCAAGGTCATGATTACCATCAGATAATACAAAGCGATCGGAAACGTCGATTATTTTTCCATCCCAGATTTTTTTTTTTTTTTTTTTTTTTAAGGTCATTACAATCCCTGCAGCCAGTTGTGTGAAAACTATAATGTCTCGGTGGCTTAGATTTGCCTACTGCTTAAATCTCCTCATTATATTTCGCTGTAGTACACGTCATGCCAGACTCTCATATACATGTGAAAAGCGGTTATAATGTTAATTGATTCCTTCTCCTCATTCATACTTTGCACTGAGAAACAGCTGCACTGTGGGCGGAACTAAATTTCTGTAACCGCAGTCGGCAGCTGACATGAGAATTACAGTCAAACTAATGATCGCTAATGTTGATGTACGTCTTCCATGTTAGCATGTAACAAGACTTGCATTTGCTTATTCTCTTTGAATTTATACGTGGGTAATGTTGGAAAGTTTCGTATTCGACTCCGACGACACCTAGCGGTACATTAAGGAACACCTTTAGTGGAAGCCTTAAAAATTAGCATTTTTGGCGAATTTCACTTTGAATATTTGATAGATATTTGTAAAGGAACATATCTGAAGAGAAATTGATTATATTAATGTAATATTATAGTTACATGGACTAATATAATTGTAATGATTAATGCTTTAATTACTAAGAATATGGTATGAGTTCTTCAGGTGCACTGAAAGTAGTACACATACAATTTATATTACAACATTATGCTATATGTTATTACATTATGCTATATATGATATAATTACATTATGCTATATGATATATTACAACATTATGCTATATGATATCTTATGTTACATATTACAACATTATGATATAATTATATTACATTATGCTATATGATATAATTATCTTATGTTACATACAACTCAACATTTTCCAACGAAATACTACACACATTCATCGAAGTTTGTAACGTAATATCACACCAAATAGTCTTATTGATAGCTTAATATATTTACAGTATTAAATTTAATAATAGGTGTTCTTTGAAAAAGACTATTAATTTATTTAAATTAGATAACTAAAATTATTTAAATAAAATTAATGTAACTTTAATTTAAATTTAAATTAATTTATTTAGATTTAATAAATATTTAATGATTGTAAAATTAATTTTAATTATTTCAATTACATTTTTATCATTACAAATATCAGCAGATTATTGTCATTGAATAATCTTTAATTACTTGAATTAAAACTTCGTGGAAAAAAATCGTAGTATTGTTGTTGGGATGTATTTTTAAATACATCCCAACAACAACAGGAATGTGAATAACAATCTTAAAATTAAAAAAAAGTAAAATAATCATTTTTGAATAATTTACTTTTTTTTTTTTAGTAAAACAGGTCCATGAATAAATTCAAACTTCGTAAACCAATGGATTCAGTAACATTTCATTCATTTCTATAAATATTAATTAATAGATCTAATTAGACCTAATTTGGTTCCTGGTTTAGTAGGGCAAAGCATTTAAGGAATGGTCATGATATAGAAACTCGCTAGATGGCGCTTTGGTAGACATTTGAGTGTTAGATTGTTGTGGTTACAAATAGTCATTTGTCGAAATCAGCTATAATGGTTGATAACAAATAACATCAATCTGCAATAAACAGCATGACCTTGTAGTTATTACAGTTATATTAACTAACCATAAAATAGTACAGAATAATTTTAAAGGTTGCATCCAGATTGACTTGGAGTCTCCAATAAACTCATGTATAGACGTCATTCGATAATGTGATTCAGCGATAACGCTAAAGTCATTGAACTGCCTGTTGTTGGTGATGAACCTATCCGAGAAACATTAATAAAACACCGTTGGGGGGTTAAATTTTGTGCAAAACACAGGCTTGACTCACACGAATTAATTTTAAGGCAATGCAGTCAGCCATATAGATTTTCCGAGTGGTTGTGACGTTTTAAAAGCGGACGAATCGTTGAAAGTGGGCTCGCATTTTGGTCATCTTTCATCTGCTACAAAGAGATTGGTAGAAATTTATGCAGCCATTAACATACATTTGTATTTGAATGTTATGAAGCATGCCATTAATAAGTGCAAAATAAACTTCCTTCGAATGGAAATTGCTCGCCATGACAATGCACTTGCACATTATCCTAATGTGATATAAAACTAGCAAGCAGATCTTTCCTTTTTTCCCTCAAAGTATCTGAAAAGGCATAGAAATGTTGATCCTTTTGAATAAAATATTATTATAAAGCTTAAAATTAAAAATAAAATAGTGACAGAAGCACTATAATAATTTTACACTTACAGACAGAGCTTTCTAACCTAAAAACTGGTACAATACTTATTTTAGTTTTGACAGCTTATAACTCAATAGTTGCACTCCTATGATTATTATAGCTAAGTGACATTCACATATATTTGTAGTTCAATGTTATGAAGTGTTTCACTGAAATCTCCTTAGAAACGAAAATTTGCAAACCATGACAATGCACTTGCACATTCCGTCTAATTTAGGCTAGAATTGAAACCAAAAACATTTTTTATTTCTTACTAAGCTAAAAAAAAATCTGAAAATGCAAAAGTAAAACACGTTGACCAAGTTGAACAAACAGGAGCACAAGAATAGGTTCGCATATACTAGTATTATTTTAGTTTTCAACATCCTTAATCTCGTATAGTATTATGGCTAAATAACTAATAAATAATAACTAAAAAAAAAAAACAAATTAACAAAATATAACAAAAAAGGTAAAAATACAGAATGAAAAATCTCTAAAATATTATCCAACGAAGCCCTCTTCGATATAAGCATAATGAACTAGCAGTAATGAGAAGACAGTCTGCGGTGGTTAAAGAAATATATATATAAAGCAGTGTTATGTTAACGTCAGCTGGTATATTTATTCAGCTATGAAGGAAAGAATGAAAGAGAAAAGTAGTTTTGTAGCACGATATACTCTTCTATTACATCTTCCCTTAATATTTCTCGCTCACGCTACAAGCTACTGACCGCCATTGATATAATAAAGTCGTTTAGCTCTGTGTGTGTCAGGGAGGTATGTAAATTGACCAGCTATTTGCCGGTAATGGGCAATCATCTGTGTGCATTAATGTCCTACGCTATTATCAGAGAGCACAGCTAACGTCATCTACATGAATCTAGGGAAATGAAACGCTATTAAATACATAATTGCCTGACATACCCTCAACCAGATATTGCCTTAATCGTGTAGGCTTTCATTTGGCAACGCTTTAGAGTCAAATAGTCGAGAGAAAAGCTTGAACACACTATCACCAGTGCAATAAACAGAGCCAGAGAAATTTACTAGAAAAGGGGTCATGAAAAAATTAACCTTTTCTGCCTTCGAGTCCACTAAGTCCTGAGAACAGGCGACTCTTCCCGCTCGCTTGATTTATTTTTCTGTCTTGGAGATTGTTTTATTGAGTGTAGTTGCAGAGAAAGCCATCCTAGAGACATTCGAGATATGAAAGAATAAAACTGCAAATGGGAATAAATAGGCTGGTTGATTAATGTGAGTCTTAATGGTGTTTTAAATGGGTATAATAGGGTCAAAAGAGATCTCCTTCAAAGTAATCTGGGTTTTTAAATATTTTTCCTCCTTTTCACTTCGTATCTATGAAAGTCAGTCTACTATTTATAGGGTACATTAAAGTACAAGTTGGGGTCACACCAAGACAAAATTCTCTGAAAAAAACAAACAAAAAAAAACTATTAAATTCAGAGAGAGAGAGAGAAGAGAGAACGGAAAGATAGTGGAGATGTGTGCGTGCGTAAGCGAGAATTCCTCTCTTTCGTTCCCTCGTTCCAGTACTGATAAAACTTGATAATGTTAACATTAAACTGGTGATGTTATAAGATTCGTTCCGACATTTCTTAGTAAAAGTTTTACTTATTAAATGGTAGTTGTTCTTTCAGTTGTTTAATGTATGCAAATCATTTGGAGGCACCCTTATTACGAATACTAGCGCCTGTAGGTAAGTTCTGGGTTTGCTAAACCGGTCAATTTATCAAACATCGCAGGAAAAACACTTCTCTGAAATCTGTTATTTGAATCTGTAGCGTGGGGAAGCTATTAGGGAACTATGGAGCAATCACAACTTAAAGCCATTATGGCTCATGGATCTGTTCCATTCGTTAGGACCTGGTAACGAATGTTGTGCTGAGGTAATAATAAAAAGAAGTTCCCTGTATAAGCGATGTTGCGCTGCCATGCCACGAACATTACTTAGTATTGAAGCGGATGGTATTAATGAACTATTTGCTGATAATTCAAAGGCAGTTATTGGATTTCCTACTATTGATGGAAAGAGAAGAGAGCTCCTACGGAAGTAGTTTAAGTATCGGCGTCCGAAAGACGGATTTGAGAATCCAACTCTGTTCAGTTGAATTCCCAAATTCTAAGTGTGTGTGTGTGTGTGTGTGTGTGTGTGTGTGTGTGTGTGTGTGTGTGTGTGTGTGTGTGTGTGTGTGTGTGTGTGTGTGTGTGTGTGTGTGTGTGTGTGTGTGTGTGTGTGTGTGTTTGCAAAAGGTACAATACTGAAAGCTACTTGGATAACTATGATGTTCATCTACCAAGGATGGCAGAATCTTGAACTAACACATTTTGCGAGTATTTGTTAATCCATAGTTCTTTTTGACACAAACATGCAGTGGCGTAGCTAGGGGAGAAGGGGGGGGGGAGGTCCGCCCCTGGCGGCGAAAGCTCCAGCAGTTATTTTCTGAAGCAAAGTTTAGTTCCTGGGAAAATTCGATTCAATGATATGCGATCTTCGCCAGAAATTTTGCTTTTGTTATCGGAAGTAATTACATCAATGCCCTTCCTCTCGGTGGGACACAGGAGATGCCAAGGGAGGCTCGAATAATGTCCAGATAACCTCATCAAATCATTACTGTTCATTAAATATATACGCTTATTAATATTGTTAATCCATGTTCGACATAATTCGTGTATTAAAATTTAAATAAATAAAATACTGATACTTGAAAATAATTTAAGGAAAAAAAACAGCAATTAAAAATATGTCTGACGTAAGAATGAATGGAGGAAAAGTGTCGTAGATAAGTAAGTGACGTTAATAAAGTTTAAAGACCTAGGTTGTTGCTTGATTACGGAATCTAAAACAGTAACGAACAAGTACGGTGCTTATTCTACAAAAGAAGTGGCTTTTGTTTGTTATGTGTCTTTACAGATGGAAAGAATAGGACAGTGAATAAATGTTCTCGCTTAATTCAGCTAATGTAGGGCATACCTATAATGAATTCGTTTATATACTTTTTCATTCAAATAGATATTAAACATAGCAGAGAGAGAGAGAGAGAGAGCAATAGATAAACAGAAAGTATGTAACATGAAACGTAAAATACATTACATAGAAGAGAGCAGTAGACACAAACAATAACAGAGAGTGTCATTAATATGGGGGGATGCACAATAATAGGAAGAACCATGAAAACCGCTTTAATTATCAGGTCTTCAAATATTGAAGGCTTGAAAAATAATTAAAAATATACGAAAGAACGCGTTATAGGAACAGTAAGGAAATCTCACTCGTGTTGGATCTTGTGCGATGATGTAGATACATTTCTTGGAGGAATATACCAGGAAATGACGAGAAAGGTGGCTTTTTAATTTTATATACACAATCAACCAATTAATTTAAAGAACTTTTCTACGCGAATAACGAAATTGTAGTTTAGGGATTTAAATAGCAAACCAGAAAAGAAGTAAATCGGATTTACATCAGTAAGTTTTGATATTTATGATCATCAGGAAGGGAATGGGTTATAATGGCGTTTCATTCTCTCTCTCTCTCTCTCTCTCTCTCTCTCTATTTCAGTGTTTGTGCAAGAGGTGAAGTATGTTGTTTCCTAGCTTCGTACTTCCTGTACGAAACCATCTCTTTCCTGCTAGTCTGCAGCCTCAGTCAGCGGTTGCGGTGTGTTATCTTCTTTTGTGCGTCGCAGATAAAAGTTCTCGATAGGTGCTTTACTGCGATAAAAAAGGTAGTTGCGATTCCCTGGTGATCTGCCGATAAAAACTCCCTGCGAACGGTGAGAGTTAGGACTACCACATTCAGTCCACAGCTTCCTGTAATCATAACTCAAAGCCATGTACAGTTTAACTAGTCCCTGCTGAGTTATCGGAGGTATACATTGCACAGTTTGCCTTATCTAAACAGATCCTACTGATTTCGGACAACAAGTTCACAATGTAAAGCAGAGTGGGGGCTTAGCTTGGGCCTCTGAACTCGTGCTACTCATTGTGGGGTTTCGTTTTTTTGGAAGTACTTCTTATGGAGAAACTCTATGTTGCTACATCGATGAAAGATGAAAAAGATGAAAAATCTATTATATATATATATATATATATATATATATATATATATATATATATATATATATATATATATATATATATATATATATATATATATATATATATATTTTTTTTTTTTTTTTTTTTTTTTTATTTATATTTTTATATTTAAATTTATAAATTTATATTTAAAATTTAAAATCCACACTTCTTTTACACCTCATTCCAAACTCCGTCCCTTACTCAATGCACCGAAACATGACAGTCTAAAGTATCCAGGAGTTTATCGGCTTTGGTGTAACTACAATGTGCCATATCTTGGTCAGATGGAGAAATCCATTGAGTTTGGAAATCCATTGGGTATGGGGAACATGTGAGAAACATTACCTATGGCAGAAATAGATCACTCATCCTGATCTGGAACAAATTAGAAAACAGTTTCAGATGCTACTAAATAGATGCATTTTAGATGCATTACTGGTGAGAAGAATTATGGAATCAACAGAAATTGTCCTCGGTCCAGTCCATCAGCTATCCAACTTTGGCGTTCACGAAATCATGCCCACATGGACGTGCCCAACAGCATTGTGGCATCCAGAACGTCTTCAAATGTCAGCAACACGTTTGCTGGTTAATGTATATTATAATGCATAGTTTCTATTTTCATGTTATGCACCCGATAAAGATTTCTAAGGAAACGAAACTAGTTGTGCGATCAAACAATAAAGAGTATTTTTTTCTATTTTGGTATCTCTCGGCTTCTAGTCATTAAATTTATTTAGTCATATATTTGGCTGTATATACGAGTAATATTGTTCCAGTGAAAGCGATTGGAAGTTTAGTTTAAAATCTACTGTTTATCAGTAATGATACTAGTACTGGAAATAGTTACTCAACCATCGAGAGCGACAACGTCATTATAGTGAAAAGATTATTATTGTTATTATTATTAATAATGGTGATATCCTTACTTGCTCGTGATCCATGACATAACAAATTCTTATTGCCTAACATTGAGCAAGTGGGCTACAATGATCCTACGAAATCAGTCAGAACATCAATAATAGCTATGTCTCAAGACTAATGCACTATATCCCAATCGTTAGCCGAGAAGACAGACTGTTGGCAATAATAAATTATTGAAACGAAAACTTCGAGTCATAAGATAGAAGAAAAAAACCGAAAGGCAATTAAAGGTCACTCACCTTTACCCCTTAATCCATTACTATCAGAAGTGTCTTCTCAAGACTTGAAGAGAGTATGGATGATCGGGCAAGTCCTAGAAACATCGACGAGTTGCTAGCAGAAGCAGAACGAATATTGAAAGTTGCTGAAGCAACGTAAGATGTTACTCATAGTGACAAAGAAAATGTTTAGGCAATATTGTCTCCACCAGGTGCAGTTACCCCAAAAATGAGACAAATGGCGAAGAAATATGCGAATATAGTTACAACAACCAAAGATTGTCGCCATGTGTGAGGATGGAAATTCAATCCAGAGGACCTGTATTGAACTCGAACTGTAATGCTCTAATGTCAATGTTCTAATGGCTTTGGTATTTAAGTCAAAACCATTAAAAATATTTTTGCTGTTAGCGATAAACTACGAATCAATAGACACAAACATCTAAAGAAAGATGTCATATTTAAATAAAAATTCCAAAATAAATATCATTATTTTGTAATAAATATCCTTAAGGTTCCTAGTTATGCATTGCATAACCAAGAACCTTAATGAAATGTATATGAATGCATGTTTATCATCCTCACTCTTGTGATAACCGATAAGCTGTTGCACTAATCTATCCTAGAAGGGCAACGGTTTCCTAGATATTCTTACTAGCTCCTCTAGCTTCAAGTATAATCTCCGTTCGGAGTTTCTGGAATCACGATATTTCTCATTATCACGCACTTGACAATAAAAAATGATCAAAAAAACAGGAATTTTAATATGAAATACAAAAATATCTGGATAACAGAAATGGAAAAGAAAAAAAGTAATGGTTATGAAGACTTAGTGGAAGAATATGAGTCCTACACTCTCTCTCTCTCTCTCTCTGTGTGTGTGTGTGTGTGTGTGTGTGTGTGTGTGTGTGTGTGTGTGTGTGTGTGTGTGTGTGTGTGTGTGTGTGTGTGTGTGTGTGTGTGTGTGTGTGTGTGTGTGTGTGTGTGTGTGTGTGTGTGTGTGTGTGTGTGTGTGTGTGTGTGTGTGATAATCCTTTTTAAACTGGGTTAAGGGACAACCCCTCTTGATCACAGGAATCCTACACGCGTCGTCCATATTTCACCGAACGTTACTGTGACAGGGGTTTGTATGTTCTACAAAACCACCTAATGTGCTTTGCATACAGCAATTTTTCAGGTCACAGATGTTTCCCTATTCGCTGATATCGACACGTAGGCAAGCGATTCTCTTCCACCCTAACATATGTCACTGTTTGTTCGCTATGTGAATTTCTCTTGACGCACTTCTGATGAGAATCATCCCTGCTTCTACGGAGTTCGGTGAACAAACGCTGTCCATCTGTCGCAATGGGTGCCACGTGATTTGATTATCTAGGGACAAAGGAAAAAAAAAGCCATGCGTATCTATCTATTGAAATACTGTTCTTACTGCCCTGTTAATTTTAATTGCCAATTATCAATGTGGAGAGCGTCCGTTGGGTTTTTTTTTTATTGTTACTTCAAAAACAAAACAGAAGGGATAGAGTGTTTAATTATACTAAGCTAATTGGATTAACTTTCGACCAACAATTGCACTTAACACAATATATGCTCATTTAATTTCTAAAAGATAGTGAAATAGAAAATGCATCAACATACTCTTTCTTTCAAATAACTCAATTATGATCCTTATTCGTTTTAATATTAGATATTGACTGGAAAAATATAACTCATAAGTCACATAATATACGTAAATAATAGAGAGAGAGAGATGCAAGAACCATTAGTTTTGTATGTTGTTTTCAAATCAAACTTAAGGGGGAAAGTTAACATATAACCTGGATCAACTGGTAACACAGGTATTTACCTAATTCGAAGTTATTCTTATATTTTACTTTATTTTTTAATTGATTATAAGTCTAATTTCTTTAATGAAAAACCTAACATGAAAATGAAATGATTCCTCCAGATGTTTTATTCAGTAGTGTGAGAAAAAAAAAGAAAAAAAAAAGGAAATCCAATGATTTTGTTATGCTGCTTTCTGAACCGTACCACATCGTAAATATTTTATTGTTTCCATTATTGGATCATGACCTAAACTATATATCCACTCGAATATATTTCGCAAAAGAAGTTAGATCTATTTTTTGATTATGCTACTATTTATGACATTTATTACATTAGATATCATTTCCTTCAAACAGATAGTCCTTAAAAGGACTGGCAAGATGGACGAAGCAAGAATGCTTTTCATATTCCCCGTTATCTGTAGCGGACAGTGTAGGGATAAGGTTATTGAGCTATTATTAAAGCTCTGATCATGGCAGGAGGGTAACAGCAATAGCCGAGCCTCAGTTAGAGCTTCATTAGCTACAGCATTGCTATCCATTACTCTCCAAGGGTATTGGATTGAATGAATCATCAATCACCGCATCTCACGGTCGATTGATTCCCTTCAAACACATAAAAGTCATATATCTTTTATATAAACTGTTACATGTGAATATAAAACGGGTTTATTAATATATTTTTAAAATACTCTGGAAAAAAGAAAGATATAATAAGTTTCAATAAGAATTTTATTTTATTATTAAATATAATTTAATAAACTATAGTAAAAAGATTAATTTCTTGTAAATATAATTCATTGGAGGCATAACTATAATTATAAGATGTATAAGATGTAGTCACTAAGTGATGTAAGCACACGTGTTGCCTTTCATTATTGCATATTTTAATTTCATCAGTTCAGACGAGTATTTTAGGTTTGTATGTACCTTCATCGGAATTTTGAATTTAATCTTGTGTACTACTATAGTAACCTTAGGAGATGGTTATATACTTACCACATCAAAGACAATTAAGGTATTTATTTGTGTAGATTAGACTTTTATTTAGCTGCGAATAAAAGATGCAAAGAACCGCAACTGCTGTATAGCTGGTGAAATATCCTAAAAGTAAGTTATAATAATAGACTACGATATGTATTATTATTTGCCTAATATTATTATTTGCCTAATCTTGGATATTCTTTAAAAAATAAAGCAATCTGTTCCGTTTCTGTATCTTAATTGAAAAATCGGACTGCTGTATTCTTGGTTTATTTTCACAAAATATTACCTTCATTTTGTTATTGACCTAAAGATGTCAGCACCGTCGATTATAATATATTGAAAAGAAAATCTTTCATACACGAGTGAATGTTATAATCTATCAGAGCTCCTATATTATGTGGGATTTAATATTATAGCAGTATTTCCATTTAAGGCAGCTGTTCTGAATAGTAAGTCTAAATAGACTGAAGAAAAAGGCGAAAGAAATGAACCATAAAAGAAAGAAAGAAATAGTTCTATGACATATCCAAGGAGGAATGTGGCAACATTCTAGCAAGAAGTTCTCTTTTGGATTTGTGTTGTCTTTATTTCCTACGCTGTTTCTCTTGGGAGAAAAAAAAGACTCTTAAATATTTCAAATGTAACGGGCCAGAGAATCTTGGGACCAACTTATCTAGATCTTCCAGATTTATAGCTAGTTTTATTCACAAACTGGATTTGGTTAAGTTTAGGGATTTCTCTGTTATCTTAAAGAATCCTACGCCGTCTTTAAATAGAAAAGGGCTACTTTTGCTTTAAAAAAAAATAAAAAAAAAACGATTGTGAACGACTGAAGTTCGTTAAAAAGAAAGTGAAAAATGCTATTGAGAATTTTGGAAAGAAATTTAAGAACAAGGACTTTTTTCCCCCTTTATTTCGAAAAAATAGACTCGAATGATGTTAAGTACATTGTCACCATTTTCCAACTAATCAATTACCGACATATTTCGAAACTGTCACCAGATGGCAGCATAAGGGAATGCTACAAACTTGATGTTCCTATATAGCAAAGTGCTGATGACATGGCTGGAGTCACACGGAACTTTCGGCAATTAAAACAGTTGCAAAAGTATTTAGTTGTTACTCAGATTTTTTTACGTCAATTCGGATGATCAATACTGTAGTTAATATCGTACATTACCATGTGCAACCAGCCGCATTCAGGCACGTCAACAGCCACCCGCTGTATATTGCAACGGCTCTAAGTGGTAACCAATGTCAAAACCCCCATTGCAGCCTCTGACCTCCCATTGTGACACTGTCAAGACCGGTGTAGATCAGGGTCGATAATGAACGTGATTCATTTCCATTAAGATGTGTTCATGAAGGCGGCTTATCTCCTGCCGACTCTCTCACTAAACACGAGGAAGGAAATGCGATGTAAAGATATGCAGGCAGTTTGTGATTAAGCACTATACACATCCAGAGAATAATAGGCCTATGCAGGAATATCTATCGAACACATATGCATTAATATTTACCGTATACGAATACATACTACATGTGTAAAGGCATTAGAGATAAGATCCTCCGAAGTTCTGAGAAAATGAACTACACTGAAGTAGACGAGAATGGAAAATTCTAAATGAGAAAGCTGGAGATGAGAATGGGGTGAAAGAGCTAGAAAGTTGGAGAGCGACAAGTGTGAAAGAAGAAAAGAAATAGAGAGAGAGAGAGGGGAGGGGGAATCTCCAAGATGTCATAACAGAGGGACGAAACAATAAACGTTTTTCAGTATCTGGAGAAAGAGAAAATAGACAAAAGTGCATAGAGAGAAAGATCGAGAAAAGTGACAGAGAAATGAAGTAGGAAAAAAAGAAGGAGAAACGGAGGTTATGAGTATTCTAGTGAATTTTTTGCATGTATGTTTTTGGTCTGTTCAATGTGTTTTGCTACATGAAAACCCGAGTTTTTGAGATCTGCACATGAGATCGACCAACTTTAGTTCAGTTGAAAGGTTCTCATAGTGTTATCCGTGTTAAAGAGAGAAAAACATAGAAAGATGGAGCGAGAGACACAGAAAATCGAAATGGGGAAAAGAATTGAGTGAATATAAAGAACTATTGAGAGAATAAAAACGTGAGAGAGAAATAAATAAATAAACATGGCTAGATTAAGTCAAAGTAAAAAAAAATGAAAATGAAAACGAAAGAGAGACGAAAAGGAACAAGTCAACAAAAACCTCTACTAACTCAGAATTCCAATTAATGTTTTTTTCTTCTGGACTAGTGTGTATGACCTTACTCACTTAGATATTCATTGGAGCTCTCTACGTGTCAGAGATAAACAAAATTTGCTTCTGCGATGTGCATCCAAGCATCGAGCGAAACACAGCGAAAAGTTTGTAACATCAGAATATATAAATAACGAGTTAGTGTGCATTTCTGACTGCCTAGACTGTGATTATGCTCTCATCTCTAAAAATGCGTGCTTTCGTTCAGCCCAGCTATGAAAATTGGTTTTAACTTTGAAGACATCTTTAAAATGAGTACAATTATTACATTTTTATTTATTTTTTAAGCTTTTTAGTTTTAGTCATTTAAAAATGTATTAAATTTAGTAGAAATTTATTACGGATTTAGTTGAAATAAAAACGGTCTAGAGTTCATTAGAATAGCTTAATATGTGGGTGGGTGGGTGGGTGGGTGGGTGGGTGGACGGGGGAGGAATAGCAGGGATGTTGCCCGATGAAGTTGGCTTCTTTTTATGCATGTTTTTCTTCTCAACCATTACGGTAATTTGGTAGGCTAAAAAAAAAAGAATAATAAAGTCGCAAAGCAGTACTCAGGAAACGCTTCTTCCGGAAGGAAAGAAGGGGAATAGATTGAATACAAGAAAGGTTAAAAAGATCACGACTTATTTTGTATGAGAAACGCAAACTTTAAACCATTATACTTAACCGAATAGGTCTATAACATATTTATCTGTTTCTTGTGCATAAGATTTATGATTCCTCTCTCTCTCTCTCTCTCTCTCTCTTCCTGCAGTTTAGTTCTACATTTTGTGTGTATGCCTGCGTGCGCGCCTGCTCATTCTGTGTTAGCGTAATTGTCGTTGTAATTAATGATTTTATATTAATAGAAGTTGGTGGCGTGCAGAATGGAGAAAGATAATGGAGATTATTCCCCCCCCCATTCTGGCACGTCATTATGTATCTAATCAATATTATTGTTGCATGTATATAATAATTGGTTTCACTGACTGATTGAAATTCTCTCTCGGTTTTATTATTGTCATTAATGATGTATTTTACTGCTTAAAATATATTAAATCCTAATTTTGATCGTTTGGGTGTGAAAAGTTTCACTTAATATATTACTGTTTACAAATTTATTAATGTATTAATAATGTTATAGATTTCAAGTTTCAATAATAGTAGACGCATTTTCATTCTTGTTTTATTCTGGTTTCTTAAAATATTTTGTGAATTCTTTATGATAGTTGATTCTCAGTTTCAAATCAATTGAATATTTGATTTTGCAGTCTAAGGCTACATTACATTCTCTGTCAGTAAATGTAATATTCATTACCTGATAGTTACTTACTACACGGTCACTGCCATCTGGTGATTGTTTACTAAAAATTTAATTTCACCAAAATTATCTTTTAATATTTTCTGATTATTATTCGCTTTAATAAATACATATAGAAAGCTTTGGAGGATAATAAAAAAATACTTTTATATGAAATACATGTTTTTATTATATAATTTAAAATGCTTTAAAATACTTGTTTAAATTAAAATCAACATTGAATTCTAATCCAAGTTTAATTAAAATAAGATCGAAATTAAATGTCCACAGAATTAAATAATTAAATATAAATATAATTAAATCTAATTAATTATAAATTATAATCAATATAATTATTATTATTTCGGGTAACTCCAAGGAGTCGACAGATTCATCGAGGGAGACCTAACATCATGTCAAGAACAACTATTCGACCTTTCCTTGAACTCATTCACAGTCATGGCACCCACAACAGACTCAGGCAGCTTATTCCACTCATTTACCACTCTCCAAGTAAAAAACGTAGCTCTAACACCCCTGCTAACCACATTCTTGCCCAGCTTCCATGTATAGCCCCTAGGTCCTCCCACCACCAGTCCTATTCTCAAAAATATCTTCTGGATTAATCCTATAGAAACCCTTCAGAATTTGAATGTCTTTAAATGTCTCAATCATATCACCCCTTTTCCGCCTATCAACCAATTTTTGCAACCCACAAATCTTCAACCTGTTCTCATAAGGTTCATTCCATAGACCTGCTATCATCTTGGTCACTCGTCTCTGGATCCTCTCCCTCCTCCCCATCAAAAAGAAACCCTGGCGCCCATATCTGGGCAGTAGTCTAGATGGGGTCTTATCAAGGCTCGATATAGAGGAACAATAACTTGTTTGTCTCTGCTTGTTAAAGTATTTTTCAGCAACCAAGTGATTTTATGAGCTGATTTAGCCACTTTTGCGATGTACCCCCTAAACTTCAACTCCCTATCCACCAACACTCCCAAATCCCTGGCCTCATCAATCTCCTGGAGTACGGTTCCACCAATGTCATATACTGCTGCTAATCTTTTCACTCCAAAATGCATACCCTTACACTTTTCCATATTAAATTGACGTCCATTTTCCCTAGCCCAGTCCTCCAAACTATCCAAATCATCCTGCAAAATTTTGACATCCTGTGCACTCGCAATTGCTCTGCCCAACTTTGCATCATTACCAAACAAGTGAACACTTCCTCTCAGATCCTTTCCTATATCGTTAATGAACAAATTGAAAAGTAGTGGTCCAAGAAAAGAACCCTGCGGCACATCACTAGTCACAGGCCGTCTTTTGGACTCTACTCCTGAATAAACCACTCTCTGATATCTCTCCATCAACCACCCTCCTATCCATCTCACCAACCCTATATCCATCCCCATAGGCTGCAGTTTACTGATTAGAATTCCATGTGGTATCCTGTCAAAGGCCTTAGCAAGGTCCAGTAGAATCACTGTAAACCCATTACCCTTATCCAGTTCAGCCGTCACTGTGTTATAAAACGTGAGCAAGTTACTGAGGCATGATCTACCCTTCACAAAACCATGTTGTCCCCCATACAGTATCCCATTTTCATCTATCCAATCCTGTATAGTTCTCTTGACTAATTTTTCCAAGACCTTCACAACGATTCCTGATATGCTAATCGGTCGGTAATTTACAACAGCAGTCTTGGAACCTCCTTTATGCAGTGGAACTATTTTCCCCTCTTTCCACCCCCTCGGGACTAACCCAGACCCGAGACTCAAATTAAACAAAATGGTCAAGGGTACTGACAATTCTTCACGTACGACACGAGCTGGTATACCATCCAGTCCCGCAGATGTATTGACATTGAGGTTTTACAATAGACTACTCACTTCCACTTCATACACCACAAATCCCGTATAATCTATTGGTTCGTTCATTTCTGCAATGTCACCACCTGGATGATATATTCTTGCAAAGTGCTCGCTCAGTAATTCAACTATATCAACTGATTCGGTTACCTCCCTACCATCGGCATTCTTTAAAATCATTCTGCCATATACATTTTTTCTTTTACTTGCAACCTATCGAAAAAACTGTTTAGGATTCTCTTTAGCCTGCATGGCCAATGTTCTTTCATAATCCTTTTTTGCTTTTCTTACCACACTCGTTACCCTTCTGGCCTGCGCTTTATACCATTCATGTGCCTGCCGGTCACCTTTCTCCTTAAATTCCCTCCATAGTTGTTTCTTTTTTGGCAGCTCAAGCTTAATGGTGTTATTCATCCATTTAACCCCTACTTGATTTATTATTCGGACTCTAGGTATACAGTCAGCCATTGCTTCATGCAAACACTTCTTAACCACCTCCCATGCACTATCAACTTCTAGCCCTTGCAGTTGTACATGCCATGGCACTGAACCAATCAATCTCCTAAGCTTGTCATACTTACCAGTCCGATAATTCCACACCTTTAGCTACCTCCCAAGTCAAGACCTTATGATCACTCTCACCAATTGGTGGCAACGTGGTCATATTCGTTACAGCCAAATTCTCAGGTGCAATTACTATGTCAAGCACTCTCTGACCCCTAGTATTTTCCATTACATGCTGTCGCAGATAGTTATCCCTTAATAACCGCATAAAATCCAATTCCTTCCTCCCATGTGTTTTCTCCTCCTTCAAATCAATGTTACCGTAGTTGAAATCTTCCATAATAATTACCCTCCTGCCACTTATTGCTTCTATTTGCTTATGCATACTATCTCCATCATCTATTCCATCACCTGATCTATAGCAGCACCCAACTGTATATTTTGTTCTGCTAGTTTCAATCTCACACCAAATAGCCTCAAATGTGCTATTTTCTCTATCCTGGTTCCACTTCTATTCTTCTTGGCTGTAGAGTTCTACAGCTTATTGATGATAACTGATAGCTCATCAGTTATCATCAATAACACTCCTCCCCCATTTTATTCTCCCTGTCACTCCTGAACACACCATACCCCTCACATTCAATCCCACTAGCTGTGTCATCTTCTGTCAGCCATGTTTCACTAATGCCAATAACCTGTGGTCTGGAAGTGCCAACCAAGGCCAAAAATTCTTTCTTCTTATTCCTAATACTTCTGGCATTTGTATACATGAATTGCAGAAGCCGATTTGTCCCATCTCTATTTTGATGCCTTATACTAACCATCCCATTCTGATTCGTGGTCTTTCCTACTCGCTTGGTCATATTAATGGTGTTATTCATCCATTTAACCCCTACTTGATTTATTATTCGGACTCTAGGTATACAGTCAGCCATTGCTTCATTCACACACTCAACTGTCTCCCTAAAATCTGCATATCTACTCCCCCCTTGGAAAAAGTATTTTAAAATATATTAAATTTAAAATTAAAATTTTTGAATAAAAATTTAATTTTTATTATATAAAAATAAGTTTTAAAAGTACACATTTTATTAATTAACATAATATAGCAGGCTTGGTAGTTGAGCCAGTCCTTATTATCCTTATAAGGACTGGCTTAAAGGGGCGAAGCAAGAATGCTTTTCAACTACCCCGTTATCTGTAGAGGACAGTGTAGGGATAAGGTGTTGTTGAGCTATTAAAGCTCTGATAATGGCAGCAGGGTAACATCAATAGCCGAGCCTCAGTTATAACTTCATTGGCTACAGCATTGCCATCCATTACCCTCCAAAGACTTGGTAGAATTTTTACTGGGTTCATTTATTTATTTTTTTTTTTTGGTGTGTTTAAGTTTGGCGTAATTCTACCGATGTTCCTCTGCTATAGTTCTTGTAAATTCAAAGACTGGTATTTTTTAAACGTAAAACCGGTTATTTTATAATGATTTATACAAATATATAAATAAACATGAATATAAATAAAAAAAATTCTGCGTATATTTAAATCAAATTGAAATATACAACAACAGTACTACCTGTGCTGCCCTCTGACGACATTTGTTGATTACTGGAAATAAAAACAAATCCATTAAAATGAGTTATGATTAACTTTATAATGAAGTGTAAACCATGAATATGAAACATACCATGAGACCACTTTTGCTTTGATGCGTTCTGAATACTGTACACACATACAGTAGTGTTTTATGGGTTAAATTTCTATACTGCGGAGTCACGTAGAACTGTGAACATGCGTGAAGTAATGTTATTATCTTCTGAATACTTTCCTGCACTCAGCGAGTGCATACGCCAAGAATGATAATTAAAAGTATGGAGTAGGCAAGTCTAAAAACTGATAACATCTAACCGTATCAAAGATATTAAGATTGCTCTATGTAATAGGCTTCCTAAATAAATAATCGCAATGCATATAGATGCGCATTTTTTATTTGCTTCATGTATTCCTCACTATTCTAGTCTATCTAAAAGCCTACTATTGCCATTTGCCACTCATTGTATTAAGGTTATTATATTGGATGTCTCGAGTCATTTACTGTCCACACCTTGCTGGTAATAATCCTCACGTGCAGGTCACTTTGGGTGCCGAAGATGGTAACATGTTGAACTAATCTTTGTCACTGATCGGTTTCATTATATTTATGAAAGCAGCTAATGGAAGCGACTAGGTTTGAATATATATATGTATATTAGAGATTACTGTTTCAGAATATCGATTTTTCAATCAAGAGACATAAGGTACATGAGAAAAATTATTGTAAACGTAGCAGGTTTTTTTTTTTTTTTTTTTTTTTTTTGGCAAACAAAGATAACCAGATAGCCTGAGTGACTCTGACATTCCCAGATGGTACTTTTTATTTCTAATTTTTTTTTGTAAGAATTTTTAATTATCTCTGATGCTTACTAGCGTGCGCATGAAGATCTTTTCAAATCAATATAGTTTTAAGAAATATAAAAATATGAACTAAAATATATTAAAACACCTCTTTTAAATTCATATAAATGATATACATAAAATAATTTTGACAGATATTAAATTGATATAATTCTCAAGAATCCAATACCCTTGGAGGGTAATGGATGGCAATGCTGTAGCCAATGAAGTTCTAACTGAGGCTCGGCTATTGCTGTTACCCTCCTGCCATGATCAGAGCTTTAATAGCTCAATAACATTTTATCCATACACTGTCCGCTACAGATAACGGGGAAGATGAAAAGCATTCTTGCTTCGCCCCTTTAAGCCAGTCCTTATAAGGACTATAAGATTAAATTGATTGAAAAATTCTTTCTCAAGTCACGTTTATTATTTTTAAACCCGCTTATCGTACGATCGTACAAGGCATCAATTACAACTAAAAAGAGTACCAGAAATACAAAAGACCGAAAAAATAGAGGGCTAGTCTATTCCCAGCTGATCATAACTAATACAACTGCCCCCAGAGGGCGAGTTTAAAGCTCACAAAACTCTCTTTCCCAAATAATTTCCTTTACAGACAAAGAGGAATATGAAAAGCATTTTTACTTCACCCATCCTGACATTAGCATTATACGTTATTTTATTGATTGTAACCCCATGTGGTGGCCGGGATAAGAATAGCGTTACTGTAGCCCATGTATGTCGTGAGAGATGACTAAAATGGGACGCAGAGTTTCGAGAGTTTCATTCTCTTAGGTTTCTTCCAGAATCTTGCTCCCGGTGGAGGGGGGGGGGCTTAGATTTCTAGGGGTTTGTCCCGAGAGAGCTTTTTTTTTTTTT
Source organism: Typopeltis vanoorti (assembly GCF_054136105.1). Classification (NCBI taxonomy): domain Eukaryota; kingdom Metazoa; phylum Arthropoda; class Arachnida; order Uropygi; family Thelyphonidae; genus Typopeltis; species Typopeltis vanoorti. Next base: position 114,969,756 of record NC_143552.1, read on the forward strand.
TTTGAGCCTCTGGGGAAGGTGTTCTCCGGCGTGGCACCGTGAGAGGCCTTGTCGATGGATGCTTTTCCCTGGAATATGAGCGGATCTGCTCAGTGGTGGTGGGGGGGGGGGAACCGTCACTGACAGGAACCAACGCTGATTTGGACGGTCTTTCGGCCACTCGTAGGGAGTGATTCAGGAATCGTCTTAATTTTTAGAAAGGACTTTACTTAAAAATCGCCGCACTGTAGCCCATGCATGGCGTACGAGGGGACAAAATGGGTACCCAGGGAGGGTAATGGATGGCAATGGCGTAGCCAATGAAGTTTTAATTGAGGCTCGGCTGTTGCTGCTACCCTCCTGCCATGATCAGAGCTTATAGTTCTATATTACCCCATCCATACATTTTCTTCTTCAGATAACGGGGAATATGAAAAGCATTCTTGCTTCACCCATCTAGCCAAAAAATAAAATAAATTTTATTGATTGTACTGTATAATCGTGTTATGGGTTTTTGCGCGTGCTTCCCATTACAATCTCGAATCTTTGTCCATTTATAATTTTAAGTCTTTAAAATACTTAAGTTAGGTCCGAAGTGTACAATCTTTGCCAGCAGTCAAAATGGGAGTTACGTAAAAGTATTTCCCTTATATTTATAGAATCGTCATTCAATGATCGTCATTCAATCCAACTACAGAGAACTGCAACTGCTATCATCATCTACACCAACGCCATCCACTACTACCACTGGTAATTTCACAGACAATCACAACCATCCATGCGCACAGTGGGATTCAAATCCGCAGCCCTTTAGCTGGAGAGTGGATATGCTAACTACTCAGTCAACCAAGCCGGCATGAATGTGGGAATTATGCAGTTTGCACTCTAAATGTTCTTCTTTACCAAGACCGTACTGCGTGGCGAAGAGTCACATCCTTCCAGAGGTGCCCCCGTTTTCACAGAACAGTGCGGATCTAGACCGGAAAGTCGAAAAATATTTCAGAGGAAGGCAATGGCAAACCACCTCTGTACCTTGCCAATAACATTCTATGAACATGCCAAAAATGAGAAAGTTCGATATGGTGCTGGATGGTAAGACCCCACGGGCCCGAAGGCATCCAACATGCAACTGGGGAAGAACAGAGGGCTTTCACAAGTTGAACTAGTTTTTATGTGTCCAGGTCAAACCCGAAATGAAGCTTGGTAACGGATGTTGATGGTTGGAAAAGGGGAGGCTCCCTGTTTCACAAGAAACCACAGGATTGTAACTTGGAATGCTAGAAGTATGAACCAAGGTATGCTGGAAATAATAAAGATGGAGCGCAAGAAGATGGATATATTGGAAATAAGTGAACTTAGATGGACAGGAATGGGTCATTTCCAGTCAGGGGACAATATGGTGTATTACTCAGGACGAGACAAGTCGTAAAAATGGAGTATCTTTCTTACCCAGAAAAAAGATCACTAGGTATGTATTAGGCTATAATCCAGTGAGTGACAGAATCATTTCGCTCAGAGTGAGTGGACATCCAATGAATATGACCATCATTCAGGTTTATGCACCCACTACAGAGGCACCAGAAGAAGACATTAAAGAATTTTATGGCAAGTTACAAGAAGTGATAGATGCAACACCAAAGCGCGATTTATGGCTAATTATCTGAGATTGGAATGCAAAAGTGGAAGAAACTGAGGAACAAGGAATAATAAGTCGTTTTGGTTTAGGTATTCGTAACACTAGAGGGAAGAGACTAGTTGAGTTTTGTGCAGAGAATTCATTGTTTGTTGCTAATAGCACAAAAGAAGATTGTACACATGGATATCACCTGATGGACAATACAGAAATCGAATTGACTATATACTTGGACAAAGAAGATGGAGAAGTGCAATTTAGTCTGTGAAGACTTTTCGAGGTACAGACTGTATAACAGACCATGAGTTATTAGTGGCTACGATACATGTGAAATTACTGAAAACAGCACAAATGTCGTCAGATATGATCTTGGAAGCATACCAGGTGAATACAATATTAGTATACAGAACAGATTCAACACACTCAGTTTGTGTGAAAGAGAACCAGATGAACTATGGGAAAATATTACAGATATAATTAAAACAGAAGCAAAGAAGAATATTCCAACAGTTTGTAAGAATAAGTTTAAATGGCTGTCAGAAGATGCCATCAAAACTGCTCAGGAAAGGAGGAAAATGAAGGCCACAGGAAATTTGCAGGAAGTACGGCATTTGAATGCAGAGTTTCAACGACAAGCCAGAAGAGACAAGGAAAAATACTTTAACCAGGAATGCCAACAAATAGAAGACCAAAACAAGAAAGGAAAAACAAGAGATGTTTTCGAAAAGATCAGAGAAGTAACAGGGACGTTTGGTGCCAAAGTGACAATATTGAAAAATAAACACAAAGGATATCTTACAGAAGCTGCAGACATTAAAGAAAGATGGAAATAGTATGCAGAAGCCCTTTACAGAGAGGACTCCAAAATTACTGAGAAATTTGAAGTGCAGGATTATACACAATAGCCAGTACCACTGGAGAGTGAAGTGAGGTGAGCACTGCAACAGCTATCCGGTAAGAAGGCACCAGGAGGAAATGGAATACCCATTGAGCTGCTCAAAGCCCTGTTAAAATTTTAACAGTTCTATGTCAGAGAATTTGGGTCACAAGTACATGGCGTAGGGAATGGAAAAAAATCAGTTTATATACCTACCTTTATTAAAGAAAGGCGATGCAAGAGAGTGCGAAAATTACAGAACTATAGCACTGATTTCTCATGCAAGTAAAGTCTTACTTAATATCATTAAGTAAGACTTAATGATCTTAATTGATGATTAAGAAAAGACTGGAACCATTCATGAAGAGAGAAGGCCAGATGAACAGACATGATTTCATAAAGGCAGAGGAACAAGAGATCAAATCGCCAATGTGAGATGGATAATAGAAATGCTTTTGACTCTGTAGATCATGTGAAACTGTAGAATGTGTTAAGAACAAATGCCAGAGCATTTCATTATCCTTCTGAGGAATCTTTATTATGAACAAGAAGCTACTGTCCGAACAGATCTTGGAGAAACTGAAAATTTCACAATAGGTAAAGGGATGCGACAAGGATGTATTTTATCTCCGTACCTGTTTAATTTATTCAGCGAATACATTTTAAGAATGGCAGGGCCTGGAAGAGTCTTCAGCTGGAATTAAAATTGGTGGAAGATATATTAATAATTTGAGGTATGCAGATGATACCACCTTGCTAGCAGAATGCAAAGAAGATTTCTGGGAACTTATTATGAAAGTTAAAGAAGAAAGTGCTAAATATGATCTTGAACTTAATCTCAAAAACACAAACGTTATGGGAACATGGGAGCTTAATGATTTTGAAGTAGATGGGGAGAAAATGGAAGAAGTTAACAACTTTGTGCTCCTAGGATTCCGAATTGATAAAGATGGTTATTGTACTGGAGTTAGAAGAAGATTATTACTAGGAAAGAAAGCAATGATAAATTTAAGCAAGATCTTTAAAGAAAAAAATATTAGCCTCGCAACAAAAATCAGAATCTTGAAAGCAATGGTATTCTCTGTGGTACACTGTATAGATGTAAAAGTTGGACCCTGAGAAAGAGTGAAAGAAGGAAGATAGATGGATTCGAATTATGGGTTTGGAGACGCTTACTAAGAATACCATGGACTGCAAAGCAAACCAATAAATCAGTGATAGACAGAAAAAAGCCTGATTGCTCCCTCGAAGCTATGATCATCAAGAAAAATTGTCATACTTCGGACATATTATGCGAGCAAATGACAGTCTGGAGAAGATGATGATGCTTGCTAAAGTTGATGGAAGCAGGAGAAGAGGAAGACCAAGAATTAGATGAGTGGATGCAGTTAAAGAAGCAACTGAAATGCGCTTAGAAATTCTGAAAGATATGGCCAGGGACAGATCTGAATGAAGAATGTATGTTCGTAGAATTAGCAGGAGTCGAAAACAACTCGATGGAACATAACAACAACAACAACATTCAACGAGTTATGGACAAATCACTTGGTAGATAAGATTTTAAAAAGTGGAAGAACAATAGCATAAGCGTCACAAGTTGCGGTTGCACAAGTTCTCCAAGCAAGGCTTAATAAAGATGTATAAACATTAGTAAAAAAGTATTAAGTAATATTTCTTCTCACAATTGAAATAAATATGATTTATCCGATCGGTTCAGATGTGGGCCATATAGTAATGCTCAACGTTTCTTATAAAATCTCTCTCTCTCTCTCTCTCTCTCTCTCTCTCTCTATGAAGAACATGATATGTAGCTTTTTCTAGAAAGCTCTTTGTATAAATGTGATAGAGTGTTTGGCAAGTCATGATTCTTCCTTCACAGTATTCGATGTATTTCTTATGTTTCTCTGAATAAGCAGCCATAGATTTCTGAGGCTGACTAAAGTAAGATAACCCGCAGCTTCGAAGGATCAGAGATACATTTGTGGGAGGAAAGTTGTCCTTCGAACCCCAAAATGAAGAAACCATCTACAAGAGAATGCGATCTGAAGGTCAAAAACTCTATGTATCATATCAATGTGCTTATAGATTTTTCTAATGGTTAACCACACGACTATATCTGTGGAATCTCTGAGCTCAAAGATTCTTATTTTTGATCTTCAAGTTGCATTCCGCCATTTTTGGACATTGCAAACGATAAATTTCTTCTCTGTTCCTTATCATATCCTTTAAAACTAAGGTTATTTTTATTTTGACCAGTTCGGGAGATATATGGACTGTTTGTGGCGAGGAACATAAAAAATACATCAAGTGCCACGAAGCGGAACAGTCTGGTTTCGTGGAGCAAGCTACCATCTTCACACACACACACACACACACACACACACAGGTTTTCTCGAAGATGAAATCCTTATATAAGAGTAGTTCTTCGTAGGAGTAGATTTCGTAAGGAAAATTGTGAAGGATTACTACATTGTTCAATTATAAAGCGAATATAAAAATAAAATATAAAGCCAGTGAACTACGTTTCTCCGTACTGCACCTATTATCTATGTTAACAATTGCTATTAAACAACTTTTAGTATTAAAATCACTCAAAAACTTTTTTTTTTTTTGAAAATAAAAAATGTTGACCTACGCTTATTAATGTTTACTGGTATATAAAAAATGAAGAATTATTCGATACCTTGAATACTTTTACATGATTATGAACTAATTTATTAAAAATATAATTTAAACTGAATTTTAGAATGAAATATTTTATAAACTATTGTAGTATAAAAGTAGTATAAAACCAATATTCTATTGCTTTTATACTACTTTATAATTCTAATTCTAATTCTTAGCCTTAATAAAACATTATTCATCAATGTTTTTCAATCTAGGATCACGCATTCTTATCGAATTTCATTAAGCAATAACATTTTATGGAATAAATATTTTCTAAATTAAGTCTATACTAATATTTGTTAAAGTATATATATATTTTTTTTTCTATTTATTTATTTATTTATTTATAGAATAGTTAATATTAAATTTTAAAATTAAAAACTAAAATGAGTAATAGAAAAAATGAAATTTTTAAAATATACCATTTTTTCTTAATATGATTTTATTATAATATCACTGGTGGTGGTGGGTACAAGGCCAGGAGGAGTGTGATGCGTTGATTGATTCATTCAATCCAATACCCTTGGAGGGTAATGGATGGCAATGCTGTAGCCAATGAAGTTCTAACTAAGGTTCGGCTATTGCTGTTACCCTCCTGCCATGATCTGAGCTTTAATAGCTCAATAACACCTTATCCCTACACTGTCCTCTACAGATAACGGGAAAGATGAAAAGCATTCTTGCTTCGCCCCTTTAAGCCAGTTCTTATAAGGACTAAGATACAAGGCCATTGAATGGTCGATTCATTCAATCCAATACCCTTGGAGGATAATGGATGGCAATGCTGTAGCCAATGACGTTCTAACTGAGGCTTGGCTATTGATGTTACCCTCCTGCCATGATCATAGCTTTAATAGCTCAATAACACCGTATCCCTGGGGGGTAACAGCAACAGCCGAACCTCAGTTAAACTTCATTGGTGATACGTAAGTAAAGCCAATCTCTAAAAATTAAGACGATCCCTAGACCACTCAATAGTGGCCGAAAGAGATCGTCTATCTCAGCGTTGGTTCCACTCAATGATGGCCTTGTACCTTATAAGGACTGGCTTAAAGGGGTGAAGCAAGAATGCTTTTTATCTTCCCCGTTATCCGTAGAGGACAGTGCAGGAAGAATTTACTAAGGATAAGTAAAATCTTCCTGCAGACTATAGCAACAAAGTTCTTTTCAAAAGCATGTGTACACCCCAATAAATTGGTTCAACTAGCTGCAAACTACGATGCAACAGATTACTTCAAACATAAAAGACCAAACTCCATCTTAAACTGCAATTCTGATGTCTAATCTTCAAGCCCGCTCAGGGCTTGAAGATTAGACATTCGAGCAATTGCCACATAAATGTTTTCCACTCACTGTTTCCCTATTAGATAGCAGAGAATATGAAAAGCATTTTGTTTCACCCTTTATGTCAGAAATGTTAATCGTTAAGTAAAATCAGGTATTCTGAAAGACAATCCTTGGGTAACAGATGGCAATGCTGTAGCCAATGAAGGTTTTAACTGAGGCTCAGCTATTGCCGTTACTCCGCCATGACCAGAGCTTATATTGCTCAATAATACCCCATTCATAGATTTTCTTAATTAGATGAAGGGATAAAGAGTGAAGGACTCAGTCCATCTACAAAAAAAAAAAAAAAAAAGTAAAATCATTAATGAGTGAAAATTCTGTAACAAGAAGTTAGGTAAAATGGAATATCTTACAGTGTAAGGATATAGTTTCTAAGGGATCATATGCTAATCATTAGATGGAACTTTAAATTTCATATGAATTAGAAGGTTTTAATTTTTTAGTGTTCTGTTAGTTTTTTCTTATTTTTATGCATTTTATTCAAGAAGAAATTATATCAAAAATTTAACACAATCACACTAAATTAAAATAAAAATGTTACTCATTGTATTATAATACAATAGCACACAGAATTATGCAATTAAGCGAAGCATGTAAATGATCGAAGATATACTCTGTTACTCCATAAAAAGGACCATGAATTTTTTTTATGGTGGACGCTTCGATAGTATATGAGATTTATGCAGTAATATCCCTGGTGGAAAAGACGAGAACTAGCTAACATAAGTAGCTGACCGTGTTGGAGAGGTGGCTAGTATACAGTGTTAGAAAATAAGTAAGGCAGTGGGGAATGGCGTGGCAGATTAGGGACGCAATAAAGTGGCTTGGAATGAATCTCTGGAGGGCTGTATCCCCCACACGATCTTCTTTTGCAACATGTAGGTTTCTACGATGCTTTGGGAGCTCGACAACTTTCTTTGGAAAGAGAGACTGTTCTTCGAGTGAAAAATTTAAGTTGGCAAAGAAAAAAGTTTTAATATATTTCTTTTAAGAAACGGAAATGAGACGATAAAACTTAGAGATATATTAGGGGTAGAGGTATATTAGGTTCTTTGGGCTTTTCTAGAAAAAAATGAACAATAGAGAAGTCTGGGGAAAAAAAACTATGAGAAACAGAATATGATAACAAGAGACTATTAAAATAACTAACGCAACACAAGTGAAAATATAAACTTTCAGGTAGAGAGAAAAGAATTTAAGAATAAGTGATAGGAAAAAAGAGATGAAAGTCCGAAGGGAAAAGTACATAAAAGCTATTTCCTCTTTTTTCTTGTATAAAAGTGAACAGAGGTTTGCAGAGAAGATCGTATTGCAGGGGTAACATTTCCATCAGTGATAATGCAATTTTTTTTTTTTTTTTTTGGTTTCTTTTTTCGAGGCAGATCTGAATTGCACAACGATTAGAACCCTCATTCCCTATTAGAGGGGACTAGTCCCACAGAGGATATTGTATCATTTAGCAACAATTCACAGACGCTACTTTCACAAAGTGGTGGGGGGGGGCTAATAATGCGTTGTTGCAGGTCAAACTAGACGGGAGAGAGGGTGCAGTTAGGAAAAGGAGAATAAAAAAAAAATCCTTCGAAACACAAGAGATCTTAAAAGGGGTAATAATTAGTATGCCGAAAGGATGAGAGTAACAAGATTAGCTTTAATGACCGAAGTGCTTCAAAAACAGTTTATTCCCCGTTCAAAAATTGTGTATGCACGAAAGAAAAATGCACGGACATAACGGAACGTTTGTTCGATAATTGGATTAAGGCGAAGACCCGACTTACAGCTAAACTAATTAGTGTTAAGCCTAGTCAAGGAAATAATCAAAGGTAAACATCAAAGTTGAGGTTTCCGAGATGAATAGAACACCGAATGAACACTGATTGGTGGACAAAAACGCTTGCTGTGAAACGATGCAAAGCCTTCCTACACACACACACACACACACTTCTCCACAAAGTAGCCTAGAATTTCTTAACTTGCTTAGCGTTTTTTGTATTTACTTTATCAAGATCATTACTACTACCCCATGAATATTAATTAGCCCTCTTTAAGACCTCGCACATGAGACTACTACAGTGGTGCGGTACAGATTCTATGGGCCTCCGTCCATGTACTCTTAAACATGTCTTCGGTAAAGAACCGAGATAGATAAATAGCCACACGACAATGCAGTTAATTAGATGGATAGACAGGCAATGATGGACGTGTGCATAAACGACAAATGAGGATAAAAAAAATGACATTTAGATCCGTAGACATCTCTTCTTGTTTGATAAACAGAATGAAAGAAAAAGAAAAAAATGATGTAGACAAAGAAGGGGAAAAAAAATAGATATTACTCTCCCAGAAACACTGATAGAGCAAGTCTTATTGTATGAAGACGCACACAGTGTACAGAACTAAACATTCATGGTCCTATACTCGTACTAGTGACTCCATCCGTTCGGCGGTCAACTCCGCTGGGGTTTTCCTCCTCTAAAAATCGTTCCTTCTGCGTGATTTGCGTACCCATTGGTAAAGATCTACTTAGGACTAGATCCAGAAATTTTCTTTAGGGGAGGGGAGTGAATTGTGATCAAGTCTACGAGTATGCAAATTTTTGGGATGTTTAAACGTAAAATAAAATGAAAATAAAAAATAAAATAAAAACTGATTCCAAAATAATTTGAAAGTTGTTTTGAAAAGTCGAAAAAGTGCAAAAGAAAATTCTGGTCGTTTTAAAAATAAAATATCTTGGGGTTTGAAAACCGAAACTTTTCGCATAAGGTACGAGAAATTGTTCTAAGAATATCAAGAAAACAGTGTTTATATTTTTAAAATCCTACGCATTGAAAAAAAAAGTCCTGTTGGGATATAACGATTTTTTTTGAGTTAAATGGAATAAATCTTTTAACTCAAATCAATCGTAGTGTTGTCTTTTAGGGAGGAAAAGGACCTTTTTCCTCTCTCACAACATCCACCATATACACACATTTATGTACTCCGCTTTGAAGGCGTTTAAATGCATAAAATATAATGTTTCTTCACTTTGCTAGTTTACCTACCAGACAGCTAAATCCATCCTTTTGCGTATGGAAGAACACCAGAGAGACATTTCCTACAATAGGACCAGAGCCAGCGCTCTTTCTCTCTCTAGCCACGTTCTCTTCTCTATTAACTCGGATGAAGGCCGCCAACACCTCGTAGACTGGGCAAAAACTTTTAATATCCATGTGTGTTATGATGAACTCGAAGGAAAGATCGTCGAATCTAGAGAAATTCAGGTAGAGATTCAGAAATTCAGAAATTCATCCCATATTAACAGCAGCCTTAGCTTCAATCTCTCTCCGACGCACACATTGCCTCTGTTCAGTATTGGCGCACTCGTGGCAGCTCACGCACGTAGTCAACTTTAATTTAGAACTCAAGAAAACAGAGACATAATTTTATCGTGTCTCTGTCATTTTTTGTATAATTCTTTACCTGTGATACCTGAAGAACAGTAAGATACAACTAGTAAGATACTAGTTGTATCTTACTGTTAAACCTTGTTGTTTTTTTAATCTCGATATATAGACATTCAAACTAATTTTTTATAATATTTTCTACCGAGTAAAGATGAATAATGATATATATATATATATATATATATATATATATATATATACTAGGAGGGATACGTCCCCCTGGCGCCCAACCCCCCGAGTTCCGGACTGGTAGGGCGGTTCTCCATGAATTCTGATGACTTGAATTTTGAAGACTCGACACTCAGGGTAGCCCCTGAGTTTCAAAACGTTTCAAAAAACGTGACACAAAAAGGCTTATTATTTTATATATATAGGGTAGATATATATATATATATATATATATATATATATATATATATATATATATATATATATATATATATATATATATATATATATATATATATATATATATATATATATATATATATATATACTGATCCCATTTTTTTCTAATGATTTATATTTTTTATTCATATAAGTTGAAAAACGGATGCAAGCTTCACAGCTAAACCATGCAATAAGTTTTTTATTAGCATCCAAATTTTGAGAAGGATATAATTGCGGGGGGAAAAAGCAAGATACATGAGGCTATTATTTAAATTAAGGGGATATTAAATCCCACATTGTTTCAAAACCGAATAAGAAATTCAAAGATCGGAATCAAAGAGTTTCATGCCGAATATAGTAAACTATAAAAGTATCAGCGAAAGCCAAAACACGTAGTACAAACTAGGACAACTCTTAGCAAAGGTGGTAAAGCTCTGATCACTATTCTTAGTATTTCCCATAATGTAAAACACATCTCCTAGGAGATGTATGATGTTATACATTATGGTGGGAGGTCACTACCCAGACTGGTTTCGACCTTATTGAGGTCTCATCAATGAGTAGGTAGACCAAAATTAATACCAAGGGTATAGCGAAAAGAACTTATATACTTTGCTACACGAGTTGTCAAAAAGATGCACCCATTAAATTATTTAAATATAAAGAGCCAATAGGCTTCAGGCTATTCTTAAAGTTAGAGAAGACCGTTGATAATAATAGGCTATTCTGGGGATTTATTCGCTATTAGGTATAATCTATCTAACAGTACGGTATTTTCTTACGTGAATCCTACTTACGAAAGAGCAGATCGTGAGTGCACTAAGGATCCGATAGGCCCTGTTTCAAAGAGGAAACATGGCACGTTTTACAAGAGTCTTCAGGCACACAATAAACAACGTAGTAGTCTCACACTGAATAAAGAAATTCACCCACCACAACGAGTTGCACAGATATCCAAACCACAATAGGATTTGAATTTATAGCCTACTGGTTGGAGAGAACGGAGACTGTAATCATACAACCAACCAGACTGGTAATGAAATATATCTAATATTATTCATTTATATAGAAATGCAAATATAGAATGTATTTTAATAGTTATGCATAATTTTAAAAACAAAATGTTCCAATTTTTTATAATATCGATGTACAGCAAAAAAGGCAGAGAGACAGATAAGGATAATTCCAATAGCTTTGTCATCTTCGTTTGCATTTTATCTAATCACAGAATGGATACTCGTTCGGCATCTTTCTAAATCCATCTCTGTATTACCTCAGGAGTTGTGTACCATAGCGAATATGAATTTTCATTAAATATTGAAGAAATGTGCTGTCATCCATGCATTCTCTCTACATTTCCTATAAAGATATCAGCGCTATTAGCAACTGTCAAATATTTCATAAGGTATCTAAATAGACACGAATAAAAATTCTCAGATCATTGCAATGCTCCGAAAATCCATAAGTTACGGCAAGTTGGGCATCGTAATCATCCTAGACAACTGCAGTGGAATTATTAACTAGAGCCTTTTATCAAAAGAAAAAAAACACACATACACACACACACACACACACACACACATATGGATAGCGTGAAAAGATTATAATTTGTTGTAAGGATTTTTATCTTGCTTTTCACTCGGTTTGCTAGAGGTCATATTTATGGCAATGGCCTATTCCCGACAGCTACGTAAGAAGACGACATGAATCATAAGTTACGGTCCCCCGACCAAAGAGGGGGGAATACAGGGAATTTTATTACTTCCAATATCACTAGAATTGAAAGGAAGCAAAGAATTCATTAGTGGCGTAGAATAGCTAGTCTCATAACATCCAGGTGGCGTTCTCTAACAAACCATGCTTGTGCCCTCTCATGGGTGAACGCTTTTGCTGGCGTGCACGACTTCCTCACACCAGTTCTTGCGTGTGCCATTATTGACAGCTGGGAGTGGCAGTACGTTTACAGACCCCCCTCCCCCTCCCCCCTAAAACGTTGCCCTGCGTGGTACTGCTTGCCCGCCTTTAATCAAAGCAGGCTATTACGGAAGCGGTCTATTATTAACAGGGTCGATATGTTTGACCCAGTGGCAGAACAAAAGTCAAAGGATATCGACCCTGTGACCTCTGGGATCAAGTGAATGAGGCGGTATTACAAGCCAGACCTGTAATAGCTCTAAAAAAAAAAAAAACTGCAAATCAATAGACATGTGAAGATAGGTGGTCCGGAGAAGGATTACGGGTAAATAGGATGCTGCGACAAAATTAGCTCTCTCCTTATCATCATCTTTAAATATTTGAAGCTTTAAATCCTTTTAATCCTCTACTCTCTCTCTCACGAGCTCTTTAGATCTGCCTCTTTATGCTAAACATCTATCCTTAGAGATTTAGGAATAAATGGGATATTTGGGAAGATTTGTGTGGAGAGCCATCAGACCATGAGATCCGCTCATTGAGCAATGTTAAAGATTGATCAACCGGTCCATTGAATCCATTAATCTGAGTTTACTCCCATCCTTTGTCCGCTCGTCACGAATCTATTACCTAACTACTTAAACAACTACAAAAATAAGACTTCGCATTTCTTTTATTACAGCGTGGTCTCTCTTCAAAGATCTGGCAACGCATGGAGCGTTTGTGTGGAATTCCATTGAAAATAATTCTTATTCAAGTAGTGAATCTCGACTAAAATTATCACATAATGATATTAATTTGCTATATACCAAATACTTGTGAAATAAGCACTAAATATTTCTCACTAGATGGCGATACTAACTGAATATGTTATCCTTATGTAGATTTATTATTAATAACTTCTAATGTAATTTTTCAGTGATATATTTCCTGTTGGTCTTCGATAGTAATAAAGCCTTCTTAAATCTCGCCAATAATTTACAACTGATGCTGATTACGTCAAGGACACGTGATTCTCTTTGACCAATTGGAGAATGTTTGTTCTGTTCTACTCATTCATTGTGTATGGTTTTCATATTATGGCAACAGTATGCATTGCGTATTTGCATGAATGATAAAGTAATTAATTAGGGGGGGGAGATAATATGAATAATATATAATAACTAGTTTTTAATCCTTAATAAAAGGAAGGGAAATTCATTAAATGAAAAGCTATGATTTTTTAAAAAAGTTTATTTTTGGTTTGAAGAACTGGAAATTTATTCTAGTTCCTATAAAATACCCATATATTTACTATTCAGAATACTTGTAGATAAACGGCATCGATAGTAACATTTCTTTATCATTTGTAAATGTCTTCTTGACCAAAAAAAAATGCAGTTAATTCTTCAAAGATTGAATTGCGAAGATATATTAAATTCATGCAGCCAACCAAAACTTCGGAACGTAAACAGTAATGAATTGATTCGTTCAAAAAATAGTGTTGAATTAAGTTATAATTAATTTATTAATAATTTGTAATTTACTTATATAAAACAAAAACAAAAAATACAACATTATGAAAAAAATGGTTAAAAGTTATGAAATTTTTAAATTATTTATCAAAATTTAGAGAAAGAAATCAAAAACCATCTAAAAACATATATATAATTAATACTTCTGAACAATGGATGAGAGTGACCTAATTACGGCGAGCAATCTGCTTATAAATTTTACCTTCACTGTAACCACAACAGATAGCGGGGAATATGAAAAGCATCTTGCTTCACCCCTAAAGTCATAAATGTCAATTGTCAATTGATCTAATTACTACAGAAATACTATCTTAGTTAAATCTCATCTCGTTTTCATGTGAATCAATGCTTTATAAATTTAATTTTTTAATCCTGATGTTATAATACAGAACTGAGCGATTATAATAAAAGGTGATGAGCTGTGCATATATGCATGCAATTAAATAGAATTCTTTCCAAGCTGTAAAAAATTTTTTCATAGACTACTAGAATTTTAACATCTTTTTATTTATTATTATTATTAATAAAATTTTCGAAAAAAAAAAAAAAAGAAAGAAAGAAGAGATCAATATAGTCAGATACGAATGCCTGTAATGCTGGTAGACCGATTTAGTTTAATTTTTTTTTGCTGTTTATTTATTTATTATTTTTTATTCACGTAAACATTAAGTTAATAATTGAGAAAACAAAAAAAAAAGACTTTTGTAGTTAGTTGAATTGGGTGCGTTCTTTTTTTTTGGGGGGGGGGTCAGTATTTCTACGATCACAATGGGTAGACTTAAATTGTTGGCTTTACAGTATATTGTCCGCAAATGGTTCCATTCTTAACTATTGATGCATTTATTATTTTTATTATTTATTTTTATCAATAGGTATGCTAAAACTGCAATGATTCTTGAATATTTATTTACGAGATAATATTGTTTATTTTATTTTATTTATGTATTTTATTTATTTAAATTTTCGACCTGCTATATCAAATTCTGTAATTTTCTCCAAGAACAGGCATTATTCCAATTAAATGAACCACATAAATATTCATGTAATTATTCTATTATCTCACTTATGCTAATAGAATTAGTTGGAATTTTAAACAATGGTTATCATGTAACTCAATAAATGCATCTTTAAATACACTAAAATTTTCATTTTTTTTACTCTAACATTAAAATATAGAAAAAATAAAAATTATCTTTGCTATTTTCCTCTTGATGGAAGAGTTGAAAAAGGAAACTTTTTTTTGGGGGGGGGGGGTATAATTAATGTACACATATACTTATTTTATTTACATCATTGGAGTATGAATATTCAACAGCCGTCATAATTTTTAATTTTTAGGTTATAACATAATATAATTTTCTAACAATGTTTAAAAAATTAACTGAGTTATCCTTTAAGCGATGCTGATACAACTAATGTTTTATGTGAATTTTACCTAGTATTGTGGTATGTTAAGGATTAGACGAGCCAAAATCTTAATCTACTAAACATTGTAATTTTGCTGGTCTCCAATAAGTGGAGTGATAGTTTCGTATCTAGTGAAAAATCATTTTATTATTAGAAATATTATAGTATTTCTAAAAGTGTTTACTTTTTAATTAACTTAATTTGTATAAATAATTAAATTACTATTTATTAATATATCGTCTCTAACACTATGAAAAAAATATATAAATTATTCCCAAAAGATAACAATGGAATAACTGCTGTTAGTTAAGATTAGATTGAATTGTTTTGGAGATAGGGCGTGTTATCTTAGACTGTGCCTGATTGAATTTTATATCTCAGACTGTGCCTGACTGAATTTTCTACAAGGTTTTTCAGGAACTCACATTACACTGGCATTAACACAGTTTGATTCCTGCTGTCTTCCCCTATGCATGAAACATGCAAGAGGGCTGATGGTCGTGTAGGCCCCACCAGCTATGATTACCAGTGGTGGATGTATGTTATTTTAGGGAGGTAGGTTTTCACTCTGTGGCCAAGTGCGTTCTTGACACTCCTTTCCCCATTTAGTAGGGCATTACAAGTTTAAACATTGCTAGTAGACCACCTCGGTCTACAGGATTTTTGCTGGCAGGCACCTAGCCCTGCGGGATTTGTTGGCCAACAGGCTTACTTCACTGTAAAGACTCTCACATTCTTTACTGCTCTCAAACAGTTTCAGCCGGCAGGAGACACCACCTTGATATGGAAAATATCAAAGAGCAGATCCGGATCCTTAATAAGGAGCAGTCTCTAGAGGTACTGAAGTTCTTAATGGACAAGCTTTAATCCGAATGGCCGGGTTTTATAAAGCAGTATACTCAAACTAATGATCAGGATGGAGAGGAGGAGGAGGAGGAAACACAAGGAGAATTCATTACTGTTCTGCCATCAAAATCCCCTCCCTGGCCAAAACAACTCACAGGGGGGAACATTCAAACAGAAGACCAGATGGATGAAGACTCACCGATAAGGTTCCCCCCCCTATTATATTAAGGGACAAGGGTAAATGGACCATTGTCTCATCAACCCTTAGGGAACATAACATCTCATATTCTTGGGCCAAAAACCTAGATGAAGGAATCAAAAATCCAGCCAGCCTCTGAAACTGACTATAGACAAATGACCAAGCTAATGGACAACAAAAGTCTTCCTTACCATACATTTGCTTTACCCAGTGAAAAGAATTTGATACTGCGTGGGGTCACCAAAGATGTCAACCCCTGAAGAAATCACTACTGACCTTATGAGTCAGGGTTTAATCCCAGTCAAAGTGATCAGGATGCATGCTCAGGTCAGATAAGCAGCTTATACCACTGGTGTTGGTAGAGATTGACAAGATACAGAAGCAGACATACGAACTGACTGCTGTCTGTGGCCTCAGAATTTCTACCGAGCATCTAAAGAAAAAGTCGTCAGCTGGGCAGTGCCATAGGTGCCAAAGGTTTGGCCATGCCCAAAAAAAACTTTGCAAGGCCAACTTCATGTGTCTAAAATGCAGCGAGAGTCACCAGACCATCACATGCACCAAACCAAGATCCACGCCAGCTAAATGTGCCAACTGCGGAGGACCTCACCCTGCCAACTATAAAGGGTGCATTGCACACCCAAAGAACCGCGAGTTAGCAAAAGCTGTCCTTCCACCACTCAAGGCAGCCGTGCAGATCGCCCCTCGGTCCAAATAATCTCTAACTCGACAATTCAGGAAGGAAAACAAACTACAGGAGCGACCAAAACTTATGTCGAGGCCGTACGAACTAAGGCTATTCCATCCCATGAACAAATAAGCTCTAATCTAACGTCAGTATTAACATTAACTGCCCCACTAGCTACCATGTTACAAGAATTCAGTATGACAAATCCTTCACCATCCTCCACGAAAAGATTCCTGCAAGGCATCCATTCAATTGTGACATCCCTCAATCATGAATAAAAGAAAATATAAGCCTAACTCCCACGTCGTGGAACGCAAACGGACTGAATAACAAAATCCTGGAACTGCAAGAGTTCGCTCAAAGATATACAACCCTGATATAGTCTTAGTAAATGAAACACATCTCAGGCCAGCTAATAGCCCTAAATTACGTGCTACGTGTTGTACAAAACAGATAGATTCACCTCCAGTGGAGAAGGCATAGCCGTATTCATTAAAAACTATCTAAGCCACAACGCCCTGACCAATCTGCAAGCCAAGAACCTTGAGATAACAGGTATTGAAATTCTTACTAAGAATACTGGCAGCATCAAAATCTACGCCGTATACAACCTACCTAGCATCCCATTGTTAGCATCTGATTTGGATTCCATTCTCAGCTCTACGGACTCCATTATTATGGCTGTAGATTTCAACGCCAAACATACGGCGTGGTTCAGCTCCACAATCAACAATAAAGGTCGTACATTAAACAATTATTCAACACAAAACTCTATAGTTATAGCTGGACCTACAGAGTCAGAGCCCACCTATCACAGTCCAGTCGGAAGCTCAGATGTACTTGACATAGTTATCCTTAGAAATATTAGATACTAGTATCAGCTGAAACACTAAACGAGCTGTCTTCTGACCACAAGCTCGGTACGCTAGAGCAACTCACTCCTCCACAATTCTTCCAGGGCACATCGCCCAGCCCCCGTTATTCACAATAAAGAGGAGATAGATATTGGTGTAAACAACCTAACCAGCCAAATCAAAAAATCAATAAAATCAGTTACCCAAACTACAGTCTTTCATCCGATCAGCCGGATCCCCGAGGAAATCATGGACCTAAAAAGAGCAAAAAATAAAGCCCGAAAGCGATAACACAACACAAGAGCCCCCACAAGACAAAACAGTACTAAACAGATTAAATCGGCAAGTCCGTGAAGCTCTTCAAGAACACCGAAACCAAGACTAGGAAACCAAATTGACTAATTTAAACCGAGAGGTTTAAATTAGTCAATTTGGCAACTTATTCTCCAATACAGAAGAGGAAGAGAACAGCCCACACACAGACAAAGAAAAATCTGAAGCTCTAATAGACAACTTGGAAACACAATGTAACCCCTCTTACGAAAAAACATCAACCTTATCTATAAAATTCACCGCCAGGTCAAGCAAGCCTTTAGACAACTAAAGGATAATTCAGAACCTATCATACCTACTTCTGCAGCAGAAATAACAAATATTATAACCTACCTGAACAACAAAATGGCTCCAGGGTCAGATGACATCACCAACAGATCAATCAAATTACTACCCAGAAAAGCTATAATTCATTTAGTCAACGCTGCTCTTAGATTTCAGCACTTTCCTACAATCTGGAAGACTGTCGACCTCATCCCTATCAAAAAGACTGGAAAGAGTCCCCAACTCCCAGATAGCTACAGACCTATCAGTCTTCTACCTTGTCTAGGTCGCTGAAAACGTTATTCATGCAAGGCTTCAATCTGAAATGGACAAGTTAGGATTCATTCCGAACGAGCAATTTGCATTCCGTAAAGACCATAATACTGTACAACATAGACTTGTTGAGCATATCACAAACGGCTACAATTGGAACCTCCATACAGCTGCAGTCTTCATAGATGTTGCAAAGACTTTTGACAAGGTGTGGCATCAGGGCCTGCTTTATAAACTCATAGAATTCAACCTATCAATCATGCTAATAAAAATGATTGATGCATACCTCAAAGACAGATATATGCAAGTCAAAATAAATGAAATTACATCAACAAGACAGAACATTTTGACTGGAGTTCCTCAAGGCTCTCTCTCTTGCCCCCCCCCCCTTTTATTTTCAATTTTTCAATCTACATAGCTGTGATCCCCCAAAACCCTAGTACAACCATCACTGCATTATATGCAGATGATAATGCTCTGTTAGCAAGATCTCTCATCTTCTGATTGCCAGTTGGGCAATCAGAAGACTCAAGCAGTATTCATATACTAGAAAAGTGGCTGATGGATTGGAGGTTTTAAGTAAACCCTCACAAAAGTTCAGCTATAATATTTTCCAAAAAGGAGGTCCAGAGCAAGAAGGACATACACCTATTAGGAGTCAAGATTCCATGGCAGACTGAAATTAAATACCTTGGCGTGCTGCTTGACAAAAAACTTCAATTCAGAAATCACATAAAACACATTGGCTCGAAAAAATCTAAAGCAATCGCGCAACTCTACCCCATGATCAACAGAAGAAGTAAGCTAGATGTACGTAACAAACTACTCATATATAAGATGGTAATAAGCCCAGTCATCATTTACGCATCTCCTGCATGGAGTCATACCTCGAATACAAATATTCAAAAACTGCAAAGGATACAGAACAAATGCCTAAGGATGATTTTGGATGCCCTATGGTTTATAAGAAACTCCCAGATTCACAGAGAAGTTAGCATTCCCCATATCTCCTCCCTTTTCCATGATCTAGCAGAAACGTTCTTCATCGAGGAGTAATCATTCAAACCCGCTGATCAAACAAGCTTCGCACTACAATGAAGCGGAATACTATAAATATAAAAGACCCAAATCTATCTTATGCTCAGCTGAACACAGCTAATCTCAATGCTCTCACAGGGAGAGTCTGGAGCTCGATAACGCTCCACTCAAAGAATTTCCCTCACTGACAAAGGGGAATATGAAAAGCATTAGCGCTTCACCCATCAAACAAGTAATGTTCTGCGTTCTGTTCTGTTGATTTCGAAATTGACAGAGTAGTTCCTAATCTAGGAATCACTTATTTCACATACTTACTTGACACAAATAAGCTATTGTGAATACGCAATATCACTTACCTAATCTCAAGACAACTATATAACTCATCATTATAAGCCTTTAAAACAGAGCTTCTGTACCCCGTATGAATTTCTTGATACAAGTAAAGGGATAAAGTATTCTATTTCTCCTTCCTACATACACTTCAAGCTTCTATCACTTACTAGATTATCCACATTTCGCTAAACAAGTGTCTGATATGTTAGAGTTGATTTTTAAAGATTTAGTAAAGAAATAGAAGCGATGGAGAAAAAAAAAAGTATCTACATCTTGGATAGCTATTGCACCGTGTGAATTCCCAAATGGAAGATGTGTTATAAGAGTGGGTCACAAAGTATTTTTTTTTTGTTGTGATCAAGTTAATGAGAGAGAATACAGTCTGCGAGGTATAATTGAGGTTATAGATCGATATCTCAATAAAAAAAAGTCTCAAGAAACAATAAAAAATATGTAGATGAGTATAACTAACTTAATATACCTTTACGTCACGGGGGGATAAAACAAATTAAGGAGAGGGAAGAAAGAAAATATAAATACAAGTGTATTTATGTTTTCGAACATTAACAGAGAGGATTCTGTGACATACTCAATAATCAGCGCTAGCGCTTCTTCTTCTATTATTATTATTATTATTATTATTATTATTATTATTATTATTATTATTATTATTACTATTATTATTATTCACAACACTGCAAAAATCGCTTACAAAAATATGCAACACGACATCAATCAAATCACTAACTGGTTAACCGAAAACGGCATATATATAAACCCTGGAAAAACAAAGCTAATGATATTCAAAAACCCCCAAACCCTGCCCATAGAAACTAAATATCTCACTATCAAACATTCATCCTCCTACACAAAGTGCAGAACCTAAAATCACAACCATCACACAGGTGAAAACAACATGCTACCTTGGACTTCACTTCGATGCAGATCAAAGTTGGAATAGCCATACAAACTACCTACATACCAAGCTTAGGATAATAGCAAGCAAACTATACAGATTAAAAGACATTGCCCCAACCCACATAAAAATACTAATCTATAAAGCATTATGTGAAAACATTTTAAGATATGCAATCACATCATACGCATTCTGCGCAGACTACAGACTTAACAGGCTACAATGGTTGCAAGATAAAATGATAAAACTGATATTCTGGGAACAACCCACTCTTATGCAGGAAGCATGGACAAAACACAAAATATTTAAGGTGAAACACTTACGCCATTACACAGTCATGTTAAAACACTACTACAGCCCAACATATAGAGTAACCAGAACAACATATCAAATAACAAGACCACAGTCAACAAACTACATAGCATATAAGTACAACAATCAGTACGGCAAAGCCACCCGAAACTTCTACGTACCTGACATGATAAACAAACTGCCGTTCGACAACAGAAACCTAGGAACATACAGAGAGCTGAAACAGGCACTATATAAACATTATAGCGAGAATGAAAATTAGAGCAATTCCTGTTTCTCTCTCCCCCACCACACACACACACACACACCTATGACAACCCCCCCTCTCAAAAACTATCACTACAAGAACACAAAGAAACAAACACACCATGTCTAAATCCAACCCTATTTGCACAAAAAAAAAAAAAGTTAAACTGTAATAGCAGTCGAAGTCTTTCAAGCACGTACCAACAAACAGTAAAATCAACACCTGGCTTTTGACCACTATAGGAACACAACCATGAAACCACCACCCTCTGTCATCTATTATCTTCCTCAGATAAGCTCTGCTAAGCTTCGAGGAAGAAAATTACTAACTTGCAAGTATCTGTTATACACACTTGAAATGCGTTATAAATATTATATACATATAATTACTACAGCAACTATGTATGCAATTCATCTGAGACATAAAAAAAAATAATAATTCTGTATAATCCTTATTGTAAATACTGTAAATATTATTATTGTATGTAACTTATACTGAAACATAATAAAAATGTTAAAAAAAAAAAAAAATTATTATTATTATTATTGAATTGTGTAGTGAATTGTGTGTGTATGTTGCATTACTGCATTGTATCGTGAATTGTGTGCACATTGGTGCCAATCCATATTTAGCTAGTTTAAAAAAATGTATATTCATATTTATAAAATGTACTCTGCATTTTGTATATCGAATTTTCGTACTGTACAGAAAAGATAATATGTTTTTCATTGTGTGTGCGCAGATACTCTGTGTGATAGTAAACCTTATCATTTTCATTGTAAAAATAAATTAGTCGTTTATAAAAAAAAATTTTATTATTATTATTATTATTATTGTTATTATTATTATATTCTAAATTCAAAAATTCTGTATAAACCTTATTGTAAATATTGTAAATATTATTATTGTATGTAATTTATACTGAGACATAATAAAAAAAAATTATTATTATTATTATTATTATTATTATTATTATTATCATCACACACAGACATCAACACGGCTCTCTGCAAAGCACAAGACCTAAATGAAATCACAACATACTTCCACCAAAACCCAATTCTAATCAACGGCACCAAAACACAGATGTTGATAATACACAACCCAAGAATCATACGCCCCGCATCACTATCGATGCATTGTCACACATACCGCTGCATTAACAACAAAAATTCCTGCCAATGTTCCGAAATCAAACCTGTAACACATGCAAAATACCTCGGTCTCTATATAGATTCCCACCTTAAATGGACAAAACATATAAAATACCTACACACCAAACTCCGAATCATCGCAGCAAAACTCTTCCAAGTTAAAGACATTATTCCATCCAACATAAAAAACTCATATATCACGGTATCTGCGAATCCCTACTCAGATACGGAATAACAGTCTATGCAAACACATTAAACAGCCACCTAACAAAATTAGAAACATTACACGGAAAATCGTGTCAACAGTGATCTGGACACCTTACAATATCTGACAAGCACATGGCGATACACAGAATTCTGAGCATTAAAAACTGAAACACTACATGACATTAACAAGGAATTACTTCAACATCACCTATCGAAACAACAGAGACACATATTATAACACGACCCACAACAACAACTCTCTACATCCCTACACCCTTCAACAATTCATACGGCTCTTTTGTGAGATCACATCAGATACCCACGCAACTCAACAACCTACCAAGAAAGTGAAAACACGTAGATAATTACAGAACATTAAAAAATGAACTCTGGAAAATATACCCAACAAAGTTAATATACCATTAACACTAATATACTCATCACAAATCACAAGCATCCAATGCCAACATCCCATACATAAACAGTAGCAACAACATAAATAGTGAAGCCTAAATCCCACTCTCTTCACAAACTAACCCAAGCTTCGAAGTAGGTGGAATTAACTCGCCTCACTCAACCACACGTAATCCATATAACCAAAGAAGCAGATTATGTAATAAAAAAGTTAGTATAGTATACAACAAAAAAGAAGATACTGAAGATACTTATTATTATGTGATAATATCATTAATATAATACTCTTATGTAACATGAAAAAATAATGTAATAAATTATTCTTATAATCAAAAAATTATTAAACAAAAAAATTATTATACAAAAAATTCTGAATAATCTTCATTGTTAACGTTAGAAGAACACATGTTGTAAATACATAACATAGAGGCAAAAAAATATTATAAAAAATTTTAGTTGAAATGAATGTAGAAAATGCAGCACTTAGAGCTGAATTCTGTAAAATTATCTTGAGTGACGTTAGCAATGTCACTCAAGATGCCTATTGTATGTGTAAATATTTTAGCAATCAATAAATTACTATTACTATTAAAAGTTTTATTATTATTATTATTATTATTATTATTATTATTATTATTATTATTATTATTATTATTATTATTATTATTATTATTATTATTATTATTATTATTATTATGAGACAGTAACTTACACAACTTGAAAGTGCCTTTCTATATAAATGGAATAACCAAAGGTGTCACTCACACGCACACGCACATATGATAGTTCTATAGTACAAAAACCAACCGAACCTAGAAAAAATTAAAGTATTAGACAAGATGACTCATTAAATATCGCTTCATTTAACTCGGTGATGGATAAAATGATAAACGATATGGAAAAGAAATAAAATTAAAAATTAAAATATGTTAATAATATTCTGATGATATTGATTTCATTAGCACAAAATGAAGATATCTTACAAAATTATTAAATCGATTTAAAAATGCAGCAAAAAAATAAAAATATAAAGATATCAACAGGAAACAATATCATCAAAGTTGCTAGAAAATACGCATGAAACTGTTAGTTAATAATATAAAATATTTAGGAAGAGAAATAAATAACTATGGAACTTTAAAATGAAGCAAAAACAAGCGATAAAGATTAGAATATCTGTAATGTCATATGGAAAATACGGGAAACGTAAACACCATCAACCACAATTTTGACAGTCTTATCCGGAATAATAATAATTATTATTATTATAATTATTATTATTATTATTGTTATTATTATTACTTATTATTATGTGATAATATCATGAATATAATACTCTTATGTAACATGAACAACACAGCAAAAAAAAACGATTAAATAATAACCAACTGGTGTCATCCTCAGATAAGCTTACATATAAGCTTCGAGGATGAAAGCAGAGAAATTAGTTCTCATCCAAGAAGTATCATATGTAACCAAATGCATGTAATGTACGTATCACATGTAGACTAATGTATGTAATGTATGTAATGTATGTAATCAAATGTATGTAATGTATGTAATAACTGTAACAAAATTATGCAATATAGAGTGATTATATCCATTGATATTGTATATATAGAGTTTAAAATTGCAACGAAACATCTGTAATAATCATCATTATGAATATTATAATAATATATGTTGTAAACAGTTATTGTTATTATTATTATTTTAAAAAAACTTTATGTACGAGAAAGTATTTGTTATGCATAATTGTGTTCATATAATGTATGTAATTTATCTGAGAAATATCTTCATATAATGTAAAAAAATTATTATTATTATTATTATTATTATTATTATTATTAAAGAAACAAATCCAATTACAAAAAGGAAAAACAAAATAAACCCTTGCATGGCCTATTTCTTCCAGATACTGAGGACAAAATTGACGTTAACAATGGCTACAATATTAAATACATGACATTTTAAAAAAAGGAACAGAAGGATTTATTCTAGTAGTTCAAGAACAGGCATTACAAACCAATGCAATGAAAGCAAAAATTTTGAACATCAATAATAACAGCAAATACAGATTATGTATTTGCATAATCTGCATTTGCTTTTATTATTGCAAATGCAGATTATGCGATCAGATAGATAAGACTGTAGAACGTTTAATCAGTGCCTGCAGCAAAATAGTTCAAATTGACTATAAATACCGCCATGATCAAGTGGCCAAAATAATTCATTGGCACGTATGCAAAAATTATGCCTTTCCTACTTCTGATAACTGGTAGCAGCACAAAATAGAGACAGTAATTTTATAAACGAAACAGCAAAAATTCTCTAGGACTTTAAAATAAAAACTGATCGACATTTGGAACACAATAGACCCGACATCACAATTATCGAACATTGACAGGGTTGGATTATTGATATCGCAGTACCCAGTGATAACAACATTAACAACAAAGAACTGGAACAAATTACTAAATATCGAGATTTGACAATCGAAGTTGGCCAGCTGTGGCTTAAACACACTAAAGTTATCCCAATAGTTATCGGTGCACTTGGTGCAATTTCAAAGAAGCTATCCAACTATTTACAATAATTAAACATCAACGGAGTTACCCCATATGATCTACAAAAAACAAAATTACTTGGAACAGTCCATATTTTAGACGATAGCTGACAGAATAGTCTTAGATTCTTGAGTAGAATCTGAATTGTTCTGTATCACCAGTCAAATTTTTGTTTATATGGTATCTTGTTTTGACTGCGTATCAATTATGTGAATAAAAAATAAATAAAAAATAAAATAATAGTAATAATAATAAACGTAAAAAAACAAAAAGTATCTATAAATGAGTTGTCGGACCAGTATTAACATATGCAACAGAAACACTTGCAATAACTTCGAGGATTAAACAAAGAAATTAAACAGTAGGGTGAAAGACAAGAAATTAAACAGTAGTAATACGCCAATCAGAGGAAATTATAAAATACAACCAATAAATGATTGAATCTTAAAACGAAAAGAATGGAAAAATCAAATAGAAAGACTGTGAAAATTAAAGAATTGGAGAACAAAGCGAATGCAAGGAGATATATTCTTGGAATACTATATAAAAAAAAAAAATAAAGGCCAATGAATGCACGCTTTCCATGATGAATATAGTATAATTCTGAGTTATGATATTCATACAGAGAAAAGTAGGTAAAGATGCCGGGGATTGTTCATAAATATATTCAAAAAGACTTCTGATATAACTTTAGAATTTGGAAGCATAAAATGACAACAGAAAAATGCGAGAGATCGCAGCGCTATCACACGGCAAATAGGTAAAACAAGCAGGATGTTATATTTCCACAAACCATTGCGAGTACAGGAAGTGAGTCTAGGATCAGCAAAATCGAGCGGGATGCCAACGTTGAATCTATTTCCTCGGTTTAACGAAACGGGCAAATGGAAGGTGCATAGTTAGACATGGAGAGAGGAACAAAGAACTGTTACAAGGCTCTGCTTTCGACCAACTTTCCACGTGGGCGGTTATCATTTACGACTAGTTAAACGGTTTCGACTTCCTGACGGAAGCCACGCTTAATTACTTGAATTGCGACACAAAGAGGACATGTCAGTGGCGCAGAACAAAGATAGTTACAAATGGGACAATTCAGAGGTTTCGGAACTCACACGACTATCTTCATCCCTCGCATTCCTGACAAATTAAAGACATTGTTGCCACTTGCCTGCATGCAAGGGAGAGTAGAGGTGGGAATAATTCGGATTTTCAGGGTGAATAGCAAATGGCAGTCGACACAGTACTCAAATAGCGGAAATTCCCCTCTCTCTCTCTCTCTCTCTCTCTGACGTGTGCAGTTCAAGTCTATCTATCTATTTATCTTTCTACCTGACTGCTCTCTCTCTCTCTCTCTCTCTCTGTAGTCATCTACGCATATTTATTCATACCTTCCCGACCGTACTTCAACTGGAACTGTAATAAATTGCAACTTTTTCCTGATCTTCATCCCATTAATCAGTACTATAGTATTATAGGATCACAAAACTCTGTTTGTTATATTACTATTAAATTAATAAAGAGATGTCATCGTAATCACATTGGGGTTTCCAGTGATGTCAATACATTTAAGTGATAAATAAATGTAGTGAACTGTTGAATACAAGAAATGACCTGGCTATTATTATTATTATTACTTTGTTTTTCCCCTAGTAAACATAATTCATCTGTGGTACAAATGCTAGGCATTAGCCATGAACTCAGTTCTGAAGATAAAAAAAAATATCCCATGTTAATTTATTTTTTGAGAGATAAATATTTAATGTATCGGTTTTTTCCGTTCCAAACCATTTGGACTGTTGACCTATCATTTAAAACTGATGTATTATATTTATGTACTTACTGGTTGCAAGATCAATGACTTGTTATTCGAAAGATGAGACTTTTGTGTCAAAAATTCGTTTAGAGTGGTTATTGAGAAGAGTTGTATTTTATAATAATTCGTTGATTAGAAAGACAAGAATCATTTAATAAAAAATACAAAGATGAAGACGGGAAATCACCGTACATTAAACCATCAAGGAAAGGGAATAACTTCCCGTAAGTAAAAGGTGAGTTTTACCTTTCTGAGATCATTCCAGAATCTTTCCGTTCTTATTTCTTTGAAAGTTGGAATGTTTTTTGAAAAGGAACATGGTTCCTACTTGAACAATAACTAAATGACATTCAGGCAATAATTCTTTAGCCCTAAATAATGACGGTTGGTTCATTTGAGGTTGATGAAGGAACTTAATTTTTTTTATCATTTTTTAGATAATGATTCACCCCTTTGTTTTGAGGGTGAATCATCATGTAGTAGGGAAAAAAACGTACTTAATGAAAATCCAATAATGACATATCAGCCAGAATTAACAACGACATAGAAACGACTCTTCATTATCTCTGAAGCAAAGATAAATTGATTTAAAATTGTTGAAATTTAAGAAATATGATGCAATCGAAATGTTTAATTTTTTTCTATATTGATTATGGAAAGTCTTTAAAAGTTTTGAAATGCAACTATTATATCATTTTAACACCATTTTCCTTTTAAGATCTTTATAAATAAATAAAAGAGAGTAATTATTTCTGTATTGCTCCATTGACTACAATAACAAACTCGTTTGTTTTTTTATTTCAATTTTTTTGCTTCTTACTTACATAATCGAATACTTTTCATCTTAAATAAAAAAAAATATAGCCTCTTGAAAAAATATGCAAAAAGAAAATAATATATCACATCCAAAAACAATTTCACAGGTCCAATTATGTACACAAATTAAAACCGCTATCACTAAAATGCAACCACACAAAATTATATATTTTTATATAAAATCAATCCATTTTCTCATCAAAACCTTTTCATGGATCGAACTTTAAAAATGCATTATATATATATATATATATATATATATATATATATATATATATATATATATATATATATATATATATATATATATATATATGTATGTATATATATATATATATATATATATATATATATATATATATATATATATGTATGTATATATATATATATAAATATATATATATATATACATATATATATATATATATATATATATATATATATATATATATATATATATATATATGTATATATATATATATATATATATATATATATATATATATATATATATATATATGAGGGTAGTCTGAAAAGTTCTTGGCCTCCACCATAGATGACAATACTATCGGCAAGATTTTTTTTCTAAGTTGGTACATCTGTCATGAGCATCCATGTGAAATTGCAAGTCATTCTATCAAGTAGTTTGTTTTATACACTGTCTGAAAAAAAAGTGTTGTCTGTATCTCTTGAAACGGATAAAATTGAGTATCGTGCTGTTATAAAATTCTTTGTAAAAGAAGGTTTAACGCCAAAAGAAATTCATTTGAAGTTAATAAAAGTTTATGGGCACACTTCTCCTTCGTTTTCGACAATTAAGAAATGGGATGTCGAGTTTAAACATGGCCGTACCAGCCCCGAAGATGCAACCACACATCCAAAAGTGTAACAACACCAAACATCATTGATCAAGTGCACGATATGGTATTGGATGACTGGCGATCAAGATCAAAGTGCTTGAAATTGCTGAGGCTATAGGCATTTCAAAAGAACGTGTAGGATATATTTTGCATGAAGAATTGCAAATGAAAAGTCGCACTTGCTCACAGCAGATCAAAAACGCACTCTCATGAAACTCTGAATAGTGCTTAGAGCGCTTTAACAAGAATAAAACTTATTTTGTGCGTCGATTTATTACTATGGATGACACTTGGATTCACCATTACACATCAGAATCCAAACAGCAGTCAAAACAGTGGAGAGAAACCGGTTGTTCAGCAAAGTCGGTTCCATCAGCAGGAAAGGTCATGGCATCGGTGTTTTGGGATGCTAAAGGCATTTTGTTTATTAATTATCTTGAAAAGGGTAAAACAATAACCGGCATGTGTTGGGGAATATTATTCCGATCTTTTAACCAGACTAGACGAAAAAATTCATGAGAAAAGATCCGGTTTGCAGAAGAAAAAAAAATCTTCATCAGAACAATGCACCTGTCCACAAAGGTGTTTTGGCAATGGGAAAATTAAGGTATCTGCACTATCTATGTTGGAACATCCACCTTATTCCCCAAATTTGGCTCTCTCTGACTTCTGTCTCTTCCCTAAACTAAAACTCTTCCTCGCTGGTCAGCGTTTTCTTCAAATCAAGATATGATTGCAGCTGTAGAGGGGTGTTTTTCAGATCTTACTGAGAACCACTACAGAGAGGACGGGATAATGGCGCTGGAGCATCGCTGTAATAAATGTATTAGTCTTAAGGAAGATTATGTTGAAAGATAAAGATTCTTCTAGTCCTAGACGAGATTCGAACCCAGATCTTTTCAATCAAAGAACAATGACCATATGGGCTGAACTAGAGAGATTTCCTGTACATCACATCCACATTCAAGCACAAACGCATGTATACATTATGTACACGTGCAGGTTAAGAAACATTGTTGTAAGGACTTGGGGAACGCGAGGTCATATTAACGTGAATTCTGAGGATCCCTCTCATTTGAATTTGGTCCGCCCAGCTCATACAAAAAAAACGGACATGCTTGTTGACCGTGTTTTTCTAAGAGAGTGTTCAACCTTTGCGGAATGCTGTTCGATTAGATGATGTTCTTTAATCTGATTTGGTCTCAGACATCATCTAATGCTTTCTGGCCACAAGACACTTGAGATTATTAGAGTTGCAAATTAAGGCCATGAGGCCAGTAGATTGTCTGTGAAATGTGTGTATTCTCCGACTGGTTTGTTTGTTTGTCTTGGATGAAGGAAAACAGTGACAGTTTTCCGCCGTATGAGACTCTCCTATACCTTCAGTAGAAAGGCCCCTCTAAATATTCCTACTGCCATACTTTACACATTTGAATCCGGGTCTTTCCAGCTAACTGATAAGGACGCCTGTTTCGTTTGGACTCGTATTTGAACTTAAGGAGAAGAAAGCGTCTAAAGTGAATGAAAAACTAGATTACGGAGGTGATTTTTTCGTTTCTATTATTAAATCTCTAGAAAAGAATATCCCCCAAAGGAAACATCCTATCTTTTTTATTCTTCCTTCCGTCTTAAACTAAATAATCAATCTTGGTTCTCTATACTTCTTTACTATGATGGTATAGTTGAGCTTTTAGACTTTTATTTATCCTTAACTTATAACAAAGCTTTGTAAATTGCAAGCTATTTAATCACTTTCTAAGCTGTCAAGTTTAAACATCCACAAACACATTTGCCTACTTAATGTAAGAAAGCAATATCGCGAATATTTACCTTTTTTGAAACAGATACATTTTTATCGCTAAATATTAAAAATAGATCCTTATATAAGATGAGTATCATAATAGCAGACTCACTATTTTCTTCCACAAAGCATTTTCTTTAAATCTTATGTGGTTCATCTTAGCTTACCTGGTTCGAAATATCACATTACAGTATTTATAAAATAACCAGATGGATATTGGGCGATAACACAACGATGATCATGCAATATTATCCTCCCCGAAAATGAAACTTTATTTATTTTTTTATTTTTTCAGGTGACAAGATCATCGTGACCTTACAGCAAGTGGCACTACTCTATAGATTCTAATTTCTTTATCGGCATCCTAGCTTGTCTACTTGATAAATGTTTATTTGACAGTATTATGAACTAAGTGTAGGTATTAAATTTATAGCTGAGCAACGTCATTTACCCGATTTAATTGTGGATGTAGTTAATTAGCCTCCGCTGGCTGTTTATTCCGTTATTAATATCATACGACAAATATCTTTCGATCGTATGCCATTATTGTAATTATAGATGGAGAGACAAACTGCTTGCGCGCGTTAGTGGACTTCAGAATCCCCCTACCAGAGAAAGGCCACGTAACCTAACCCTCTTATGGTTGTTCGACTTCCATTCCATCGGCACATAAATCTCGGACTAGAGGGGGGATGAACAATTATTGAAAGTGACATGCGGCGAATGTCGTACGGGCAGGATCGCCTTGTGTGGTCGAAAATTAAATGTTCTTCATATGCATACAGATCGTGTTGGCTCTGAGTCATCCCTCACATTGCAGTGCAGTCGTGCAAGGTATCTGGAAGGTCAATTAATCCATCCCGCTCCTGCACTCCCGATAATGTCCATTTGGCAACCAGATGCTGTAGATCATATAGCACGTTTCTGCGGTACAGCATCCTCTAGCTGTCTGAAGAGGTCCGGATACTTCCATACGGAACAGCTGCTGGCTCTACTACACAACAGCCAATGATTCAAGGACTGTATAGTCGAATGCCTTCTAGGTATAACAATCGCGTACTTAGGACACATATCAACCATTCTTTCCTTTGTCATGTAAAATGAATCTCCCAACGATTAGTTTTGGCGCGTGTGCGTGTGCGTGTGGTGGCTAGAAAATATTATTTATTTGTAACCAAATAATATTATCTACGTCTAGAAATTTCATTATATTTTCCCATCCAACAAACAACCCATTAGCTGAATGTAGTCGTATAATATCTGTATACTATTTAATGATAGTGAGCTGTATGTTGTTGTATTAGCTATACAGGATACAAGAATGCTTCTCAAAGCACTGATTACAAATGTTTATATCGCTAAAGACATTTCAAGAATAGTAATCAAACTTCACTGAGCAGAGATACAGATCAAGTTTTTATTTTTAATATTATAAATTTCTAGATTCCATATATTTATCTTTATTAATATGGTAACAATTTAGTTTGTATTCCAACTATTGTTAGGTTCAACTTAACATACCAAATTCACAGATGCGAATGACTTTATTACAAATTCTCATGAAGAGTCTAATAAAGTAAAATAGGGAGCCTTCAGAGGCTTGAGAATTGATCCTTTTTTCAAGAACTGCATCATTTCTTGAGATGTATTTTATTTAAGTCGCCGATGAATAATAATGTGTGTCCAGAAGGAGAATTACTATCTTAGTAGGAAACGATGCTCGCATTTCAGTTCCAGGTGTGTGATTCGTTATTTTTTTTTACTCTTAAAGTAGCATTAGGAAAAGAAATATTTGTAATCAGTTCAGTCTTTATGATACCACCTTATCTCATTGTAGAGCATTATATCATAATAAATGGATGCCTTCAGCAGAAATTGGCTGAGTGGAGAGCAAGTCAGTCTTCTAAGCAGACAGGTTGTGGATTCGGATCCCACCGCGGAGATGGATGGATGTGAATGTCTTTAGGTGGTAGAAGGCTAAGAATAATGTAGTTGTTATCCTATCCACAGTTTGTAATGTACCAAAGTTTACAATCTTTCATGGGTTGTTGTTGTTTTGGAATTGTGACCAATGAGACCAGTATATGATGTCTGTAAATGTGTGTTCTTCTGAGCCGTTTATCAGTTTTGCAGGATGAAAAACTCGACTTTCCGAAATCGAAAAATCCTGCCACCTTTGTTTGAGACCGGCTAAACTCACCTTCAGTTATGAAGTCCTTATAAAGATTCTTCGCGTCCTAGATGGGATAACCAGAGGATATCGTTGATACAGATTAACCTAAGAAGGCTTCCCTTTTATGGATGGAAATTACATAAAAATGATTGCATTATTATACTTATGTTTTATTTTAACCACGTATATCATTATATTTCAAAAACGAAAACCATAATTGGTATCAGAGGAGTAGAGTTCTAAAAATCTAGGAAAAGAAGAAAGAAGAGCCAACAGAATCAGCAAGTGAACAAAAAGAATTTGGAAACTGAGATCGGGATCAAGAAGTGAAAACGTTTTGTTTACATAGCCGAGTGTACCTATACAGTAATAGTGCAATATATTCCGTTTGAGTTTTCAAAAGCGAAGCATTTAAAACAATGACTGTGACGGTGATCAAGTTATAAAAGCTTCAGAAGTCGAAAGCCATTCGGAGTCAATCCTAGACAGGATAATCTACCAAGTTTTCATTCTATCCCAACTTTGAGGAAATATCTGCGTCTTCAAATATTCTTTCATACTGCGTTTTACATTTTAATTTGTACTATGAACATACTTAATTTCTTACAGGGATCATTTCCATCGGTCTTTGGATTGTTCGTTTATTTGCATCCTCATTATGGTGTTTTGTACCTTCGTAGTGTTTTGGCCCTTAGTCCTAAACATTTTCTCATCACATCTCAAGTATCTATCTTACAGGCTGAATATATATTCTCCTTACAAATTTCTCGAAATTCAAGAAAAATTGAATTTAGAATTCAATTTAAATTTAGAAAACTTTAATTATTTGTTCTAAATAATGATCACTTCTATTCGAAAACAACGTCGAAAATCATTTCTCGGTTTCTTTAATTTTAATAAAAATCTCGAGAAAATACTCACCTTGAAAAACATCAAAATCAACGGAACAACAAATTAAATGTTGATTTAACTGCCATGGTCTTACATTTATATATTTAATGCCTTTTGAAACAAACAGTCACGTTCAGATATGTTATACAAT
The DNA here is from genome assembly GCF_054136105.1 of Typopeltis vanoorti. Lineage (NCBI taxonomy): Eukaryota > Metazoa > Arthropoda > Arachnida > Uropygi > Thelyphonidae > Typopeltis > Typopeltis vanoorti. Next base: position 115,004,074 of record NC_143552.1, read on the forward strand.
AATCGTCTTATTGTGAGGACCGGAAGATACAGACATTTATGTTTGGTATTATGGATGGTGTGAACAGAAGAGATAGACCATACACAGAATAGATAGACGACATAAAGGACTGGTGTGGAATGTGTGTACAGAAACTGTGAAAATGTGTGTATTGGACAAAGAAAGTTGCAAGAAAATAGTGAAGGATGCATCGGACACCAACGGGCTGTGAGTCGTTGGTTCGTGATGATGATGATGAATCATCTTATTGTTAAATAAGTATGGAATTAGCATACTTATTTAACATTTAGCATACTTAGAAAAACTGATCACTGGTGTTCATTAGTCAGTTTTTCTGGAACACGAACATTGGTGTTCCCAAACACTAGCAGCTGATTATTTGCATCTATGAGTACACGAGGATGCGAGGCTCGTCACATCAATATGGTTTGCCTATAATATCTGCCGATGCATTTTTGCTGAGGAGTATTCCTCTGTAGTTAGTATAATTTATGATGCTGATGAAAATACCATATGATGAATGATGAATTACTGTACACGGTAGATATTATCATACATTATTATCTAAACATCAATTAACAGTCATAAATCTTAGAGTAGGGTATATTTCGAGAGAAAGATTTGTCATTATTTTACAGAATAAAGAATAGCACTTATTCTCATTTGGATTAGCTGAGTTTGTTCAGTCAAAGAGAACGAACTTTGCTGAGTTTTTTGCAGATGTCACTCCACACCATGCATTTTAACATGATGCAAATTACATTTATTCTGGATTTTCGTTCGAATTAGCATTTTCTGTAGAGAAACGGAATTTTCTTTCCTCCATTGGTTTCTTAAAGGGCAGATGATTTTAATTGATCTTATAAACTTCCTGATTTCTCTTTTTTCTCTTGTATTCACGGTTTTTATTTTATCTTAGAAGATGCAGAACTGTAATATCACTAGTTTAGAATGATGTTTGATGAACTTTAAATTTACTGTAATATTTAAATTTATTTTTTTATTTCCATTTATTGTATAGGGTCATCGCATGCCGATGGTAAATCTTAATTCTTATAAATAGATATTGTATTGGATTTATTATATAGTATTCGAGATGTATCTAGAAATTTTAATAAATAGCGAAAAAATTTACAATTATATTTTTTAAATTAATTTATAGAAGAAAGATAAAGTTAATTCTTCTTCTAAATACTGTTTACATAATTATATTGAAAACGTTCATGTATCTGTACTGCATAATAGTGAATCCATGTAATATATCAAACTTCGCGTAGTATCCCCGTGCAAGAGGAATATATTGAAAAAAGCAGAGACGCAGACTGTTAACAGAATACCAACTTGTATACACTCAAAAATGGAACTAGAATAGCCAAGATATGTTACATTATCCATATAGTGTAATTAAATTATGTGTATTTTAGACTAAACAGGATAATCACATTTACTGCCTAAATCAGAATATTAGGCAGTAAATGAATTAGGCAGTAAATGCAATTTATTAATAGATTATCATGTGGTTAGTTCAGATAAATCTTCTCTTATTATTACTGCTACAAAATTTTATTCTTACATATTATTATTCAAAAGTCCAATAAACATTTATTGTTACTGGATGGCATAAGCTTATATTACTGAGGTTAAATAATATTGACAATATAATTAGAGATCTTGTCAGTCTTGAACGTGCAAAATTGTCTCTTTGAGAGAATAGAACTTTACACTGCTCAATGTTTTTCTGCTAGATGTAGGGGTCCCACAATGCATTGCATCGATTCTCTTTAGTCCACATACAGAAATGGGTGGTGTGTCCTTATCTTCCTGCCCCAGCTACTCCCCGTAAGGGCAATACGTGGCGTGACGGGACACCTTCCCTTTGCCGACAGTGACAAAGTGCAGTAATCATTTCCTGTTCTTTCAGTAATGTCCCCAATTGACAGCCCAATAAACCACCCACGAAATATCAGGGAAACAGTCCTGCGTGACTACACTCCCATGACACGAGAATGACCAATAAACAACTCATTCATCAATATGTATAGTAACTACAAGAAGTGTGTGTGTGTGTGTGTGTGTGTGTGTGTGTGTGTGTGTGTGTGTGTGTGTGTGTGTGTGTGTGTGTGTGTGTGTGTGTGTGTGTGTGTGTGTGTGTGTGTGTGTGTGTGTGTGTGTGTGTGTGTGTGTGTGTGTGTGTGTGTGACGCAACTTCTATTTACAATGAATCAAACCAGTTTGTCCCTCTAAAAGCTTCAGACGTGAAACTCACGGCTTAAGCGGTTGTTGACAGCGTTACAAATATTTGCATTCAACACGCCAAAAACACCTCTACAAGGATTAACATGAAAACTGTTGTTATCATATTTCATTTCTTCTCTCTCTCTCTCTCTCTCTCTCTCTCTCTCTCGTTTTCATCCTCTTTGTTTCATGTTTCACTTTATCCTACTTGCTATTTATCCATTGTCTGTCACTTCCATTGTTTCTTTTTCTCCATTCTCCTATTTCGTTACTCTCTTTATAGATAATTTTATTTTTAATTTTTATCTATAAAAACAAACATAGAAATTTGTTTATTATCTACTACTTTTTTTACTACTAATATGATTTTCTTTCTCCAATTTCTTCTCTCTCTTCCATTCCAAATTACACATATTCGTTTAGTCTTTTATCACTTCTCGGTTTCTTACATCATTTTCTTTCTTATTTTGCACTCTTGCATTCTTTAAAATTTAATTGTCTTATTCTTTTTTTTTCATATTTTATTATAAAACACCTCCTTAGCGCAGTGGAGAGATTGTCTTGAGATTTTCTCCATTGGGTGGAACGACTTCAGTTCTGTTGATAACGCGAAGAATCTTTATGAAGACCTTCAACTGAAGGTAAGCTTAACCGCCATCGTAAATAGGTGGCTAAATATTTCCCTTCAGGAAATTCTGGCGTTTGTCATCCCTCAAAACAGACAAACCAGCCAGTGAACACACATACAGACGGTGTACTAAGAGTCAAGTGAGACCATCACCATGAGCAACCATGAGGATGCTCACTGCAATGGAAGAAAATAAGAGAATAATAAAGAAGAAAATTGTTTGCTTCTTTGAGTCTCTCTCTCACTCTCTCAATATTTTTAGCATTTTTATTCTTTTTGTTTTGCTATTTTTCTGTTCAGTGTATCTCTCTCTCTCTCTCTCTCTCTCTCTCTCACCACACACACACACACGCACGCACACACACCCACATATCACATATTTTTGTTGCTGTTCTTTCTATTCGTTAATTTTTCAATTCTATTGCTTTTTTCTATCGTCTTTTTCCAGTTTTTCTCTTCTCTCTAATTTCATTTAACCTCACATTATATATATATTTTTAAATTTCGTTTTTCTTCCTCATTCGGTTTTTCTGTTCTCTTTTCTTCTTCTTCTTCTCTGTTTACAACATGTACATAAAGAGAGAAAAAGAAATCGAGTTTTACAGTTTCTTAATGCGTGCACAGTGTGTAAATTCTATTAGCTAATCACAATCTTCGACTGACGTCAATTAGAATATCCACTGGTGAGAAACACTTTAAAATAAATTCACGAACTTTAACCAAAAGTTTCCTAATTTCATTAATTTGACAAATTAATTAATTTGATTAATGCTAGCGTCTACTATAGCTTCGTCTCTAAAGAACACCCCGAAATACTTTCATTTTTTTTTCCTTTTCTTTCCTTTTCTGAAATTGGAGAAAGAAGTTCTCATTCTATTATCTGTTCTCTTCAGTCATTTCCCTGTTGTTGTTTTTTTTTCTTTTACATTTATTGATCAGTTAGATACTGCGGAAAATAGCCCATGAGAAAGTACATGTATCATTTAGTTCATAAATATATACAAAAAATGTAATATTTAGAAAAAAATTTAACTGATTTCAAACTTCTCTCTCCAATTCTAATATTCCCCCCCCCCTTCTTACGCTTTCTTTCTTCTTTTAGCTGCCCTCTGGCAGTGATTTCGTTTTGAATTATGAACTGTATATACACATATATATATATAAACTTTGACACAGCTCGAAACGGAAACTCAAATTACTTTCGCTGATAAGATTACGCATTATTATATGATACGAGGAAATGTCAGTACAGGTTTAGGAAAGGCATATCTGTTTTTTTTTTTTTTTTAACCTAGCATATAAGTTATGACCATTTGAGTAACAATAATGACTCTGGTGTAATGCCCCTTGAAAGTCTGTTTTTCTGTACTACAGTTCAGTAATGTGTGAAATGTGCTTTAAAGGAAACCATTCTATAATGTAAACCAGTTCATCTAAAAAAAATACAAACTGTCACAGATGTAAACATTTATTATTCTTATACTGAAATTTTTTTTTACGAAACCGTTCATATATATATATATATATATATAAACGGTTTTTTATATATATATATATATATATATATATATATATAAATTTGGTTTATATATATATAAATTTGGTTTATATATATATAAAACTTGCTTTTATATTTATAATTTTTAAAAATTCATATAATTTAAAATTTATAAATAACCAAGTTTATAATTTTATAAACTTGGTTTTTTTATTCCTTCTCCCAAGTAAGCAAAACAGTTAAGTTTGCGCCTGAACATAGTTCAAGTCTAAAGATAGCGCAACTCGTTGTAAAGCTCTGATCACTGTTCTTAGTATTTCCCATAATGTAAAGCACATCTCACTAAGATATGTATACTGTAGTGACCCCCCCACCCATAATGTTATACATTATGGGTGGGGGGTCACTACCCAGACCGGTTTCAACCTTTTTTGAATGTAAAAGTGAAACGGGCTCTAAAAATAAGACGATCCCGAAAGATCGCCCAACTCTGCGTTGTTCCACTCAATGACAGGCTCACCCTGTCACCGAGAAGAACTTCTCAGTATTGGCTCTACCCAGTGGCAGGCTCACCCCACCACCAAGTAGAGCCATAATCTCAATCTCAACAGTGGCCGCACTCAGAGACATGCAAAAACCTATCCCCAAGCAGAGCCTCACGGAGCCACCCACCGGTTTCAACCTTTTTTGAGGTCTCCTCAGTCAGTAGCTAGACCCTGAAATATCAAGTTTTCTTAGTTCTTAAAAGAACTGGGCGATGGACTGAGTCCTTGACTCTTTATCCCGTCATCTGAATGAAGAAAATCTGTGTGGATGGGGCGTTATTGAGCTAAAAAGCTCTAGTCATGGCTGGGTAACGGCAATAGCGGAGCCTCAGTTAAAACTTCATTAGCTACAGCATTGCCATTTGTTAGGACTTCCACCCCGGAAGTCCTAAAAAGGACTCTTCTTTTACGTTTTATAATAATACAGAGTCTTATCAACTTTACCTATACAAGTTACTACAAGGTGCTTTTACTTTGAATAAGAAACTCTGGATGAGATAAAGAAGTGTAAACTTTTTTACCTTTGAGATAACATATGATACCAAGTAATTTTATAAACTTGGTTTTTTTTAATAGGAAACTCATCCAGAGTTTCTTATTCAAAGTAAAAGCTCCTTTTGTATAGGTAAAGTTGATAAGGCTCTGTATTACTAAAAACCTTGGTAATTCAGGGTATAGCTACTCACTGAGGAGACCTCAAAAAAGGTTGAAACCAGTCTGGGTAGTGACACCCCTCCCACCCATAATGTATAACAGTATACATCTCTTAGTGAGATGTGCTTTACATTATGGGAAATACTAAGAATAGTGATCAGAGCTTTACCCACCTTTACAACGAGTTGCCCTAGTGTTGCACTACCTTTAGACTTGAACTACATTCAGTCGCAAACTTAACTGTTTTGCTTACTTGTAAGAAGAAGTAACAAAAACGAGTTTATAAAATTACTTGGTATCCTTAATATATATATATATATATGTGGCGATTAGTTTTTACTCGGTTGTTATACATTTCAAAAAATAGATTTAATGACTCCAAGACCGAGATAACATATAAAGATTTTAATGATAAATACTACTAGTTTCGGCATATAGCAGCCTTCTTCAGGTATTTATAAAGGAAAGGAATACTAATAAACATTGAATTATTTAAATAAACAAACTGGAAATTACAGGTACAAATTGCCTCACATAATCGATACATAAAAACGTTGTATTTATGTATCGATCTGTATGCTGGAATAGATCAGAAAATATTTTTCGCTGTGAAGATGAGTTTGAAAGAAAAATCGTAGAATCACGGGAAATCCTACTGAACCCGGTCCACTTAAATAATAATTTAAGTTATAACATCCCAGATAGCCATGCTGCAGTTATTCAATATTGGCGTTCACGTGAACTTGCACGCACAATTGCAACAAACAATGGCACGCCAGATGGAACAACTTGAAAAATACAACGTTTTTATGTATCGATTATGTGAGGCAATTTGTACCTGTAATTTCCAGTTTGTTTATTTAAATAATTCAATGTTTATTAGTATTCCTTTCCTTTATAAATACCTGAAGAAGGCTGCTATATGCCGAAACTAGTAGTATTTATCATTAAAATCTTTATATGTTATCTCGGTCTTGGAGTCATTAAATCTATTTTTTGAAATATATATATATATATATATATATTGAATAATATGTATATATAGAATTGAATGACTAGAACCGAGATTTAAGTAAAAAGGTTTTAATATAAAATCACGACTAGTTTCGGCCTGTAACAGCCTTCATCAGGTGACATTATAAAAGAAAGAAAAAAGAAAAAACACTAAACACTGAAGGTTAAAAGACCATGAACAACATAGAGAGTCTCTATACATAATTAGCATGAAAACGTTGTAGTTGTATTTAAAGCTGTTCTTTCGTTTGTAGCATTGTTGGGAGAGTGCGTGCTCGCAGCATCACGTGAACGCCAGTACATGATTATAGCTGAATGACTATCTGGGAGGCTGTAGCTCAAGTTATTATTATCTAGAGAAATCATCTTCAATCCTGTTCATCTAAATAATAACTTGAGCTACAACCTCCCAGATAGTCATTCAGCTGTAATCATGTACTGGCGTTCACGTGATGCTGCGAGCACGCACTCACCCAACAATGCAACAAACGAAAGAACAGCTTTAAATACAACTACAACGTTTTCATGCTAATTATGTATAGAGACTCTCTATGTTGTTCATAGTCTTTTAACCTTCAGTGTTTAGTGTATATATATATATATTGGTCGACAACTGAGTCGACCAAAACCAAAACACAAACAACTGCATTTTCCTGGTGTTTATAAAGTTATGTGCGACTGTGGGCGACCTTATTTTGGCTATACAGATAAATCTGTTTCACTTCGTCTTGAAGAACATAGACGTGACATCTCCTACAGTAGAACACGAGCGAGCGCCCTTTCCAGTTATGTGCTCTTCTCCGCAAATTCTAACCTCGAAGAACGGCCACACCAAGTTGGTTGGGACTGCACAACCAATTTATATATATGTAAGGATGAATTTGAAAGACGTATTATGGAATCAAAAGAAATAGCTCTGGACCCTTCACACTTGAACAACAATCTAAGCTACAATTTGCCTGATTCCCATAGCGCAGTAATCCAGTACTGGCGCTCTAAAATTAGCCTGTCACACACATTCTACTTATGCCAACAGTAGCACGCTGTCACCTATTCAAATATGACTGTTACTATTCTGTTTCTTTTTATTAAGCTAGAAAGTCCATGTTTTTACCTTGTTATTTTTATAAGTTTTATGTTATTTCTTACTCACCTGAAGAAGTCGGAATACCAATGAAACTAGTCGTGATTTATTAAAGGTTTTTGTTATATTTTCTCGGGTTCTAGTCAGTTAAATTTTAATCTTATAAATGTATACATCCCGAGTCAATCCTAATTACAACAATATATATAAATATATAAATATGTGTGTGTGTGTGTGTGTGTGTGTGTGTGTGTGTGTGTGTGTGTGTGTGTGTGTGTGTGTGTGTGTTAAATATACCAAGAAATTTTATATACTTGATTTTAATCCTTTTTCCAAGTAAGCAAAACAAAGTTTTTCGCGTGAAATATATTCACGTCTGAGTTACTTGTATATAGAGGCTAATGACTTCATATCACTTACTTTAGTATGTATCCCATAATGGAAGGCACACTCCCTTTCAGGCGTGTATAATGGGAAGGGTTTCGACCTTTAATGAGGTCTCTTCAGTAGGAGAAAGGGTAGCTATGACTGTAATCTGCGTTGTTTTGCAAGTTTATAATTTATGTCAGTGAGATAAATTTATATATTATATTATATATAATATATGCAATAATCGTAAAAATGCTGTAGTTTTTTTAGAGAAATTATACATTTTTTTATATACAGAAAATGTATCATTTTGGTATCCTCTGTACCTCGGGTGGCGAATCTTTTCCTACCGAAGGTCAAAAGTCGTTTCAACAAATTCCCATCAGATGCAGAGTATTGTGATAATTATCAGACTATTGTGAAAGTTAATTGTATTTTTCTATTATGCACACCACTGTTCATTCCATATTTATTAAAATCTCAAAAAAAATATATATATATATGTATATTCCAAAGATAAACGGGGATAGTGAATACAAAACCCCATTTTATTTTTTGAGTATAATTTTTGGATTTTTTGAAAATCCCCCCCCCCCTAAAGAATGGCATATTTAAACAAATTCACATAATAAATAAATAAATACTTTTTATATTTTATTTTATGGTTTTCAAATAGTAAGATATCATAAACGATCAACATGACATACTAGAGTTTTTATTTGTTTAGACAAATATGCATAAAAAATGGCCATCCTAAAGGTCAGAAAAGACTGTAGGGGCTCTCTACGCATGGTTTGTACTATACCGAGTAACGAGGTCTTATTTATTTAAGGAACTCTTTCGTGTTTTAAAAATGTATTATGATTGCACTGTAGGGTAAAAAAAAGTGGGAGATGAATTTTATCGCCTTGTAGAACATTAATATCTTGCTTAATGGGAGTATGAAGCGTCAAAAAGTCATATTTGGATTCCTAAGGTAGGGGTTCTTGGCTTATCTAACTGTACATACCGCGCATACTGGAGACTACTATAGATTTCCAACCTTTCGTGTGTAGAATTGCTATAAAATATACTCAAGAAACATCCTGCACTCAGACAGCCTTCCGAATATGTGGGAACAGGAGACTGGAAATAGTATTGCAGCAATAGAGGTGGCGAAAATTTGGAAGGCAAATGCCAGCGAGCGATGTTCTAGAAAGCTTTTAGGATTCGCGAACACCGCCGATGATAAGAAGACAAAAAAAATATAAAACAGGCTCTTAAGAATTTATTATTCTGCCCATAGTCAAGAAGGAGGAGGGCGTATGAAATGTTCTTTACCAGCAGTGAGACAGAGAGTAGACCATCCCTTTGCAGTGTAATGAGTATCGGTTTCGACGGAACTTTTGATCGACTTAAAGATGTTCAGGAGGGGGGGTGGGGGAGAACGGTAAAACAAGGAACTATAAACAGAGCATTGGCTTTGCAGCCTCGAACGTACTTTTGCCGAGGATGACTTGACAAACCAGCATCCGTATGGAGAAGATGAAGGAACCAGATTAAGTCGGCCATAAAACTGGGGATCGAATGAGTCCCTTGACGTTTTCGTCACTCGTTTCGGAGCACGTGCGTTTTTATTGATACCAAGGGAGTCACAATTTAGGTCTGCTTCTTTGTAATCGTGACCAGCGCGGCTCAAACTGTAGCCCGCTTAACGCAAACGAACGGCACTGAATTTTTTGCAATTACCATAGCAACGAGCAGCCAAGAAGTTTGCCGAGAATAAAATAAAATTGAGCTTATAAAGTAATCCGTGTGACTCGCTGGACAAAATACTCATTAAAACTGGTAGTAAGGTGAACGCTATGAGAAAAATGTCTTATTATCACAACGAGACGCGCCCCTTTAGCTTAATGGGAGTTGGAACATGTGGGCAAGGTGAGATCGGTAGGATTTTTTTTACAAATGGTAATAATGTAAGATTAAACGAGCGAAAAAAATTAGGAGAGTGATAAATAAAAGTAATCAAAATGCTCTCTCCTCCTAAACCTCTTCTTCTAAACTTCCTATCCTAAACTTCTTCTCAGAAGTCCTGCTTTCTTTCTCTCATTCTCTCATTTTCTCTCTCTCTCTCTCTCTCTCTCTCAATTTCTTTCTTTTTTCTACTTTTTGCCTCAGGTTATTTCTCTCTTTCCATTTTCTTCTTTCTCTACCATTGTCTCAGGTGCTTTTTCTTTTTCTGTGTCTCTTCCTCTTCTTTCTCTACCTTTGCTTAGGTGCTCTCTCTCTCTCTCTCTCTCTCTCTCTCTCTCTTTATACGCTTTACTGGTTTAAAGCACGTAATACACTACTAAATATAAAGAACATCATTTATTGACAATATTCCGTTTCTAATAGTTGAAAAATGTATTGACCATCTGGTATAAGAAAACGAAAACCATTATTGTTTCAACATAGAAGCATAGAATAAAATAATTATAACATAGAATAAAAGCCAAAAGGCTATTTTTCTGGCAACCTTAATAATAATGAAGGGGATACAAATCCCTTGATGTTTATCTGCCAGTAAACGAAACTCTAAGAACTAGGACTAAGATCTATGAGTTTCATATCGAAAAACTATCTGCAAATCCAAGTGTAAGTAACCACTTGGTAGTACAACACCAAGGCAACTCGTATCAAAGGTGGAGCAAGATCCCTCACTATCCTTGATATTTTCTCACAATGTAAAAACACAGCCCCTAGGGGATGTAATACCGTAAATACATTATGAGGAGAGGTCACTACCCTGACCGGTTTCAACCTTTTTTGAGGTCTCATCAGTGAGTAGGTAGACCTGGAAGATAACAAGGTTTAAGTGAAAATACAGGCTTTCACCCTCATTGGGATCACTGATGAGATCCCAATGAGGGTGGAAATCGGTGCGGGGCTGGATCGGGCTTTGAGAGGCTCCACTTGGAGGTAGGTTTTTGCCTGTCTCTGGGTGGGGCCACCGCTGAGATTATGGCTCTGCTTGGTGGTGGTGGGGGTGAGCCTGCCACTGGGTAGAGCCAATGCTGAGAAGTTCTTCTCGGTGACGGGGTGAGCCTGTCATCGAGTGGAACAACGCTGAGTTGGGCGATCTTTCGGGATCGTCTTATTTTTAGAGCCCGCTTCACCTATACATAAGGTTGAAACCGCTCTGGGTAGTGACCTCTCCTCATAATGTAATTACGGTATTACATCCCTTAGGGGCTGTGTTTTTACATTGTGAGAAAATATCAAGGATAGTGAGGGAGCTTTCTCCACCTTTGATACGAGTTGCCTTGGTGTTGTACTACCAAGTGGTTACTTACACTTGGATTTGCCGATAGTTGTTCTGTATGAAACTCATAGATCTTAGTCCTAGTTCTTAGAGTTTCGTTTACTGGCAGATAAACATCAAAGGATTTGTATTCCCTTCATTATAGAAGCATATTATTGTTATATCCATCTTAGAAACCTAACTATTTTATTATATATATTCTTCAAAAGTTAACTTATGATCAAAGAGTTACATTTTTCTCTGGTAGTATATAACAAAAATTCGTCTTCAAACATATCACAAATAATCCATCATCTAGAAGAAAAAACACTTCACAACAACATTTTAGGATTATGACGATGAATATTAACAGTGTGTTTATATTTAAAATGCTGTTTGTTAGTATTACACTTCAGGAGACTTTTCTCCTGCATGAACAGCGCAATGCGATGCCGAAATTTCACTTCGTTAATCACTCAAAGTTTCAACTCTCATGACCCGCAATCACATAAGTCAAGAAAATTTCTTAAACAGTTCTATTATTCACGTACTAAGAGCTCTTTTTATGTATTTCTTTCCTTCAGATATACTTTACTGGCAATAATAAACATTATCCAACCTTTTATAAACTAGAAAACGGCTCATTTGCTAGAAATTGCCAGTGATCTTAATTTACGTACGTTTGACTTCAGTCAACATCTTGGGATTAATTGAATATTCTAAATAGGGGCCCTTCAAAGTCTCCATCAAGAGTCTACAATGTAGTCATCAATAGAACAGTGTGTGTGCGCGCGTGCGTGCGTGCGTGCTCGATATCCTAGTAAGCCCTTTGCATGGTGTTCTTCAGACGCTAAAAATGTGCGCTAAATTTTGCAGTAAACACGATTCCTTGAAGTGTTAAACGAAATCCTTTTTCTGGACCATTAGCTAGCTGGTATTGGAGTCAAGTGTTGCTATAATCTCTGGTGATACGGCAGGCATTTAAAGGGGACATCTCGAATCAGTGGAGCAGGATATAGAATGTCTTTGATCTCTCTCTCTCTCTCTCTCTCTCTCTCTCTCTGTACAACGCTCCATTTTCCACTGTACAGGAAACAGGCTAGCAGCCAAATGGTCGGGAAAATACCTATACGCTATGTGTAAAGAGGCACGCTCACCGTTGCCATAGTTACTGACATATGCCCATTCACCTGGTAACCAAACTGCATACACTTTATTGGATAGGGAAGGGGGAAACACAGACCCTCGAAACTCGTGATATTATGATTCTGCTCGAATGAATTGTCACATGAACGTGTGCAACTGTGTACGGACGCAGGACGCCGCGTTAGCAGTTGGGAGTTGGGGAAGGGGGGGGGTAGAAGGGGAAGAGAACTTCACCTTTTCCGAAATGTTCGTGATCGTTTTGAAAAACTAGGTACCTCTCGCCAGCAATAGTGATAGGAATCGAGTGTTATGAATAGTTTGAAAGATGGTTCCGAGCTGTTGTGATTCATGTCTGACATTTGCTTTTTTTTCTACTTTCTTGTGAATAATACGATCATAAATTTTCCTTCTGTGGAATGGGCGGAGACCAGAAACAGTAAGGATGCCGTGTCTACAGGGAATCTAGTGAATGTCAGTGAGCTAATCTTGCGTTTTGAGTTATGTGGTTTTAAATCCCATGATAATATCAGTATTTCTAAAAATATCAGTAAAAAAAAAGACGACACACTAAGTAGAGTTGACCTTTTCTAGGTCGATATTTCAGTAGCATTATGGGATGAGGAACAATCCAACAAGAATAGAAGCTACCAAAGTGCTAACTCTTTGTTTCATTTTACATCAAACAGGAATGAGCTTTCCAAACACACACTCAGCTGCACAGTTATCCAACTCTAAATCAATTTCAAGGTACGGCAAGGGAATCTCCTCTTACAGCGCCATCTGATTTAACAATAACTTTGCAGACATAGTAGAAGCTTTCACCAACTGTGAAATTCAATTGGCCTATAACTTATATAAATTTAAATTCGAAAGGAGAAATATCTTCTCACTCCTAATCATGTGTATACACTGCATCAGCAAAAGTATTGTGACAGAGCTCTCAATGGGAAGTTCTAGATTACTCGGAATAGTGTTGTGGCAACTTGGGTATTTCGAGATATTTTGATTTTCTAACCTTCTTCAGGAGGGAAAAAAAGCAAGATCTTTGTGCTTTCTGGAAAAAAGGATTCTTGCTGAGATAGATGCCTAAGTTGGGAAAGCATCTGCATCCTAAACATTACTCCAAGCCAGTTTTTTTTTATTTCTTTTTTTACAATGCCACTTAGGTGTTTTAAAATGGAAACCAGCAAAGCACGATATATAAGACACACCTCCATTGTTACAAAAGAGACGGAGTCAATCAACAAAAATTAAAGACACTACAAGATAAAGAGCCAACAAAATCTCAAATAATGACTGTTATCCCTTAAAATAAGATTTGGGTCCTCTCGTGAAAAATATATGTCTGGTCTAAGAAATGAAAGAATATACGAGGACTAATGTATAAAATTAAGCAGAGAAACCAAACGAATTCCTCGTCATTAGTGAGTCTGAAAAGTTCTTAAGCATACACAAACTTCGCAAGTATCATTGGATTTCGTAACCATAATTCTAGTCTAAGGTAATTAGTCCTATGCCTATAAGAATTTCGTGTGTCTTTCTCGTCTGTTTTCCGGGCGAGAAAAACCCTTTCACCTCTGTATATAAGTGACTAACTCACCTTCAATTGAAAAGTCCTTTGTATCATAGTATTAGTTAATTTACTGTAACATTCAGTAGCATCTAAGGTTTAAGAGTCGCCTGTTACTGTAAAGAACTGTACCATGAAGATACCTTTTGGCTGAAGACATTGATGAATGTCAAAACTTTCAGTATCATTTAAACATCTACTCTTTGTGATATACAGCAAGTGAAATCGATATAGTTCAAATCACTATTCAATTAACGAAACAATTATAAAAAGACTTTGATAACTTATTCTTCTAAATAACAATTTTCGTCTCCAATCTATACTGAACCATAAGCTGCATAATTTTCATCATGGGTGATTACAGCTATTATTTTATGACTGGTCGATGAATGCCAAATATCTCGAAACGGTGATCTTTGGTGATGAACCCGAATGACAACCGACTTCCTTACAAAGTCTTTAAGTAGTATAATATCAACTAGTAGCAACAGTGACATCATTTTATAGTCACTCATAAATAAGTTACTTTATTTTTTTTTAGATTATAAGAGACTGTTTCTAAAGATACTTTTATTTTATAGTAACATGCGTTCCTCTACTCTTCCTTCGTACACAATGCATTTAATTCGCGGTTTAATTAAAAATGAAATTATACAGTTCCGACGTGTTTCGGGGGTCAGTCTATAGAGCATGTGAAGGAGGGGAAAAGAGGGACATTCCGCAGTGAGAACAGTGGTCCTATCGAGTGCCTTTGAAAACTGATGACATGTCCCCTATCAGGAATACCGTCACCATTAAATATTTCCAGGGCTGAATTTAATAAATCTATTTCGTTCATAATCAAGTGTCTATAAGAGACAGATACGAAGGGTATTCAGCATGGAATAATTTATTGGGTGAGTCAAGATTGGATAACGTCAGTGGCTGTTTACCCCTAGACTGTGCTCTAGGGGAAGGGTAGTGTAGGACACCTAACTCCCCTCGTTCACGTCTACTGATTAACCAAACACTTCACTTTACTGTAATCCCTTTTTAGCCCACGTAATCAGTACCCGAACTGAGGGATGACGTGGAGGTTGGGGAGAATGACGTAACCCCCACCACCAGGGAAGATAGCACGCGGTGATTATGAGTTTATCAGTAGCTGAGAATTTTAGCACTGGCTTGCGTGTTTTTATGGCACAGAGAGGATTTTGGTATTAGTCTAAAAAGATTTGGGACCGAGCTTGTATCCTTCCCCCCACACTTCAGTCCCCCTCCTTCCGCACCAACACTATTCCGAGTGACGACACACACAATACCCTCAGTTGAACACGCTTATAAACGAAGTATCCTATCTATGCATTGGTAGAACACCACCTACACCCTCAGCTCATTGAAGAGATTAAGTGTTCGGAAAGATATAAAGTGATGTTCGAGTGCAGAGAGAGACAGAAAGAGAGAGATAGAGAGAGAGAGGAGGAGGGATGCCTTTCTAAACCTGGCGTGGCATCTATGTTTTATTCTTGATTATCGGATAGTCGCAAATGTTCGTGTTTCTAAATTATGCTTTCTCAGTTTTTTGGAGACGACTTCATTGAATGATTCCAGTTATGTGTAATTCGTGCCTATTTTTTCCTTAATATAATTTCTCCTCAAGTTCAATATATAAATTCTTTGTGAATTCATAAAGATTTTAGCTTTCGAATGATATAATATTCCTTTCAAATACTAATATCATTAATAAATCAAAGGTTCTTTGATTTATTGAACAAATCTGGAAATAACTCTCTCTCTCTCTCTCTCTCTCTCTTTCTCTCTATGTGTGTGTGTGTGTGTGTGTGTGTAATAAACGGAGATACATCGTTCATACCATACATTAACTACTAGTTCCTGTCTCCCCCCCATACAAGTGTTTTTTGTTTTAAATTCAGCTTAATTCGCTACGAAATCCGTCAACCAACACTCAGTTTGATCCCAATTTCTATTAATATTGTGTTTGCATCTTTAAATGCGTGTAAAGAGATATATTATCCTGAACGATGCTTCATTATTTACAGGTTATTTCTAAATTCATGCTTTCTCTAAATAAATAAATTCATTCTACACAAAGCAAATGCTCTATAAATGCTACGATAATTTAAAATGAAATTCCTTTTCTCTGGATTATATAGGTTCCTTTTAAAATCCTGCTAGATTTCTAAATATTTTCCCGTAGGTGATCTGGAAATTATGTTTTCTTATTTTTCTTATATTTAGAAAGCTTTATACATGAATCGATTAATAGTCCATTCTCTCCTCATTTTGCGTTCCTTTGTGTGTGTGTGTGTGTGTGTCAAATTACTCCTAAACAGCACTCTCTAATACTTATAATCTTTTACGGTTAGTTAAAGTTAAATATATATGATTAAAATAGCATTTTATTGCAAAGTGGTTCGAGTGTGAAGAATCATTGGATTCCTCTATATTCAATAATTGTTTTTATTACTTTTTCTTTCATTATTTAGATTTATTTGTTGTTGTTGTTGTTGTTGTTGTAGGACTGTGGTTTTTCAAGTCACTTTAAGGATGTATTTGTTGAAATTTTGTTCGACAACAACAGAATCAATATCAACATTTAAATCCTTAGCTGGCATAAGGCACTGATGGTTTATAGTTGACAACTTTTCATAAGTTTGATTCACATAAAAGAAATGTAGCCCTGTGCAACAATGCGCAACAATCAAGATGCACTCATTTAAAGAAGATGAAACAATAGAGCGTAAGTAGCCCATTAAAAGACCATGTAGCAATTAATTTGTAAATTACTGTTATAGAGAATGCGATAATAATGGATAGCCGAATGAAACAGAAATAAAATGTATTTCTCATAACTCATTATCTGCGGAAATGTAGGATTTCTGATACACATTTAATTGTTTGATTCTTAAGTGGTTATCTTCCTAGAGTTACCTATCTTAGTTTCTTTAAATAATGAATACTACGACGCTTACGCGTGCATACATTCCACTCATGCACATTGTCCAGTCTGACAAATCAAATGTGCGAATGTCAACTGTTAAAGGCTTCAAAAGTATAGTATGTTAGACGTTTGTCATTTTCGCGGACGATACTGAGATTACTAATTTAAAATATAAATTTAATATAAAAATGATATAAATTATTTAATTTATTTAAATCACTATAAGCAGTTACATTTTTTTTTCAATTAACGCAAGAAAGAATGTTTTAAACTTTTAATTTTTTAATCTAAGTTAAAATTTTTAATCGATTGTTTAGTAAAATGAATTTTAAAATAGATTATTAACCAACAGAGAACACCCGATTACGTGCAAACTAATACTAGTTAGGGTTAGGAACGTCGCTTCTTATGTAGCACGTTGTGTGAAAGCAATCCACCTCAGCGATGATGAGAGAATGACATCGGCTGGACTGATGAATATTGAAGAGAATGCAATAAAATATTCTAAATGGCGTGTTATTAATTAATTTTAAAAGGCCTATATTGATAAGAACTGGTGGTTGATTTTTATACTTTCACACTTTTTATACCGAAAATTATCACACATTAATGACATTATTGTGTAAACATAATTTAGAAGAGAACAACAACTGTTTCCAAAAAGAATTGTTAAATTTAATACTAAAAGTTTAGGGGGAAATAACAATTTTCTAATGATGTATATATATGGATTTTTCTTCGTGTGTATTCCAGTGCCAGTCACATTACCGATCCTACCATCCACTGCCAGGTTGCACTATGGAAAATTGAAGTATTTTGACTTCATCGTATATTTTAATAGTTAATCTCGCTGTAAATGTCACAAATAGCGACCTCACGTTATTTCCATAGTCAAATAAACAACTGGTAAATAATAAAATGTACAGCATTTTAAGAACAATATGACTAGAAATCTGTAGCATCAAGTATACACAGAAACAGCATATTTAGAGCTACTTATTTGGAGAAAAAAAACTATCTGCTTTCATATTATTTATCCTTTTTTTTTTCAACAGTTTTATCTACTCTTTATGAAATTTGTATTCTGTTTATTTAGGCCTTCGTCTATTTTCCCCACCAATTTTTATTTAGGTGTATATGAGGAGAAGGGAGAAAGACAGACATATGAATTAATACAATAGGGAAAGGATGGTGCTATGCCACTCAACTGTTGGGAATGAACCGTTCGACGTTTCAAAGTACTGTAGTTTAATTTTCACAGGGTTTTTTCTCGCATACTGAGTACCGTTTATAAATTCTTTCAATCACAATCCATTTTATAAATTGTTACTACTGACGATGTAAGTACATTCTCTATTCTCTTTTGGCTAAGAAATTATCGTGTAAAAAGTATTAATAATTAGGAAAATATAAGACAAGGTATACAGGAGAATCAACGCATCAGATATATTCGATAATAAATGTAGATCACAGAAGAAAAAAAAAACTCTCAGGGGCTAGCTGGCCATAATATGTTGTTGCATTTTCATTAAACCAAAGTATACTATTGTATCTTCCTTGATGTGGAAGAGTCTTCACAGCGCCGTCGAGATGATCGTGAATTTCCCTTCGGTTGAAATGAATTACGTTCCAAAGATATATATTCTATATCTTTGGAACGTAGTTCGTAGTTTGTTACCTTCTCCTAAAGACAAACTCTCACCTTTGATGCTACCTGGCGTTTACGAAGTTCCACGTTCATGTAAGATTTACTACGGACAGACAGGAAGATCTATTAATAAACACATCTCTGAACATCAAAACCATATCCGTCTTATCAAACTGCACAAATTTGGCCTCACACAACAAGGAATTGAAAACCCAAACCATAGGATCCAATGGAAAAACACCAAACTTCTACATAGATCCTTATATAAACATGAGCGTTTATAAAAAGAAAGTGCTGAAGCCCTACGTCACAGACCCAATTTATACTGTAATGACATTTTATTTTAAAATAATCTAATTTATTTTTTATCAGATATATTTTAATTTAATTCTGATATCACACTACTGCACGCATAGTAGGATTCCATTGTAAGCATGCGCCCTAATATGTTATTCCTAGTATTGTTTGAAATTATTGTACTGATGATGTCCTAAGATACTTAGGACGATATATTTACTTATTAAATAATTTAAGTACTGTGGTGAGTGTGTGTATGCTTAGTTATGAATACTCCACAGGTTTCACTATATAATAAAAATATATTCACTTAACAGACCTAAAACAATGAGCTCATAGCCTTAGTTTTGTATCCAAGAAGATCCAATAACGTATTGTTTAGATTATTTTCATTTAGAGTAGTTGACCTCTTTAATGTGAATCATTGTTATATTATCCTCTTCGATATTTTCAACGGTTAGCAATAAACAATATAAGTAACTAGTCTTAATGATGAGTTGGTAGGAGATTATTACATTTCTGAGTATGATCTAGAGTCCTGAAAAGCTTTAAAAAATTGTGTTTGTCCCTAGAGCAGGATTTCCCCGATTATTTAAAAAAAATCAATAAAAGTGCATAAATAAAAATAAAATAATTAAAAAAATGTCTTATTTTAAAACAGTGTGATTTGCTTTTTTGAAAAAAGACACAGAAAATCAGAGGTTACAGAATTAACCATTTTATTATTATAATAATATTAATACTTATAGATAACATGAAATTGTGCGTTTATGGTTAAATGGCTTGGTCAAATCAATGAATAATTGTACATTTTGGGTAATTGAAGTGTAGTTGTACACCATAACGGTATATCAAAATGCCTGTCTAGCATTTAATTACTAGTGTTCTTCATTACTGTAGTATGTTGAGCTTGCTTTGTTGCCTCGAAAATTCCTTTTCCTGTTCTGATTATCTGTTCTCCCCCCCCACCCTTCTTGAAGCACATTTTGTGTCGTGATTAGGAGCAAGGTCAAGAGGAAGCTGTAAATCGTAGAGAGGGTCTAATGTACGTATTTTGCAAAATGAAAGCACGTGTGATGTGAGAGTAAACTCGGCTCGTGCGAGTGGTCGAGGCAAACTAAAACAATGGGGGGGGCCCTTACCTACACAGGGCTGTTAATGTGTTGCGGTATCCTCCCCCGTACTTATCGCTCCTCTAATAACAGGGTCTTGCAGAGATAACAATGACCCCGAACACACCGAGATGTCACTCCCACGTGTCAGTAACGACCGGCAAAGGCGAAATGATGAACGCGCGCCTACACGCACATGCACTTCTCTTGTGCCTTGAAACTGCATCCCAATTAATTGAGAACGGCTGCAGTTCGGAGCAATAACAGGAAGTCTTAAAAACCTTTTTCTTTCTGGAAAATATCTTAGTAAAGAAGCGAAATGATACTTGGGTGGCGTTGGATCGTACTAACACTTCGACTAGAAATGTTTTCATGCAGTATCGCTTTAAAGATCGCCTACCTGAAATGATGATAGTAACCATCAGAACCAGACAGGTCGGCTACTCTCTGTTAGTGCAGGGTAATTATGGAAAATGGAGAGACCAGCAACGGATGTCTCTAACACAGCCTTGTTTGGTAAAGTACTACCCACTAAATATTACATATGCAGAATGATTAATGAGTTATAATGAGCTCTCTCTCTCTCTCTCTCTCTCTCTCTCTTTGTGTGTGTGTGTCCTTCCTTGTCTCTCGTTCTATCCTTCTTTCTTTGTATTCTCTCATTTTCCTCTACTTTCTATTCTCTCTTTCTTTCACTTTCAATTTTATATTTTTGCCTTGCTTTTTCTTTCTTTCTTTCTCTGTGCACTGTTTCTCTCTCTCTCTCTCTCTCTCTCTCTCTCTCTCTTACTGTTTTCTTTATTCGTTTCCTTGTTTCATTTTCTGTCTATCTCACTCTCGTGAACTTCTTTGTTTTTATCCTCCCTTCAGTTTTTCCTCAGTTCTTCTCTCTTTCGGTCTCCTTCGCGTGTCTTCGTTCGCAGTTATTTATCATCGGTATAATTTTTATAGACTAATATTCTTCCATTAATAGATAGAAACAAGAAAGACAGGAAGACATTCCTTCCTTCATGAATTCTGAACCAAAAGCAAAAAACAAAAAAGACTTTTTTTAGTTAAAAATCCAACTTGAAACTATCATCATCATCAATGGCTCGGAAGGCTGTGGGCAGTTCAGCGACCACAGCTTTCCAAGTATCCTTAGAATTCTCAACGGTAATACGTTGATAAGGTGGTTACCCCCAATGCCTCCAAGTATTCTTGTCTGTAAATTGTGTGTTCTACTGGCCGGTTTACCTGTTCTGAGGGACAAAAAAATCCGAGTTTCCGGGAGAAAAAAAAAAAAACCTCTACGAGACCGGTTAACCGACCTTTAGTCGAAAGAGACCAAATAAAGATTCTCACGTCACTGACGGGAATCGAACCCAAGTCTTTCCAACCAAAGGACTTCGTTCTATTCCGACTGAGTTACGGAGGCTTTAAACTATCACTATGGAAAACACTATTCCAAACCGTTTTAACTTATGAATCATCTGAAAAATAAAAATAAAACATTAAAGACAATAGAATAGCGAAATTTCTGTGGAAAATTAGAAACCTGAACAGATGATATCATTGAAATAACTTAGTAGACCATAGAACTTATTAGAACCATATTAGAATTAGAAGGATATTAGAAAACCAGAAGAGGGTAGCAACACAGGTATCTGATGACAGAGAGAGAGAGAGAGAGAGAGAGAGAGAGAGAGAGAGAGGGAGAAGACACAGGCGGGAACATCGAAATCTAGAAGTAGTGAGACAGTGAGTTTAGAAAACCGAAACGAAATCTGAAACGCGACAATATAGAAGACATGGGAAACTTAATTTTAAAGAAAGTTATTGACAGTAAACTAGTAATAGCGTAAACTTATATATAGGATACTGTTTTAGTATCCTATAGATCCCATGAGTATCCATATCAGAAATTGACGATAAAAGGAAACCTCGGTTATAATGCGAATAAAATCAATCAATATTATTAATGAGAGAATGATGCGCACTAATTAAAACAAGAAGAAAACTTAACAAATATTTCCCAATCGCACTTATTAATATTTGTCATTTCCTCCCTCGAATAATCAATCCGAATGTCCCGGGTATTCTTCTGATTTTACAAAGCTTAAATTAAAAATAAAAAATAAAAAAAAGTATAAGGTTTGCTATGTTTCCGATAGAAGTAAAAACATCATAGAGACAGTACTAGAACAGGAAAACGTGAAAAGCAACTTTCAAAATGATGACAGAAAGGATATTTTTTTATTATTTCCATCTACAAATGAAAGAACGTACTCTTGAAAAGAAAGCGTCTTAAGCCACAGTCGGCCCTGTTGGCTGGGTATTCATTTTCCAACCACCCAATTGAACAGGCTGTGGGTTCGAATCCCGCTCTGGACGTGGGTGTTTGTGATTGGCTTTAGGGGGGGGGGGAAGGAATGCATTTTATACTCAGTATGAGACCACTGCCTCCCTCCATTTATTTGACTTCTGAAGTGGCTCGAAAATGTTCTATGGTTAGGTTACATCAGAATTTCCGGAAAGCATTATGTAAATAATTAATAAAACACAAAAAATTAATAAAATAGAAAAAAATTCTTAGCGTACCCACGATACTAAATCTACTATAGGTTTAGAACTTTTCACATATAAGAGTCACTTAAAAAAAAAATTCTGATAAAAACGTAATAGAAATAAAGAGGGATGTATCTATCTATCTATCTATCTATTATTATTATTATTATTATTATTATTATTATTATTATTATTATTATAGACAAGTACCTTCAGAAAGTCAGAGATTCATAGAGATTAATAATTTTAAAAATATGTTTTTTTTTTTTGGATTATCCTGAGATAATCTTTTGATCGAGTGCTTGTTCTTGAACGACCTTTTATCATCATTTTTGAAAGGGAATCATTCACTACTGTATACGATTGCACTCTCTGAAAATCGAGGACTACATTCGCCAATCCCAAACAACCATAATCACTATAATAGTTGCAAGTAAATTGTGTGAATATAAAAATAATAAATCAGTATGTGAGACATCAAAAAAACGTACAGGATGTTTCATCATTATTGCATGTCTTGTAGATCACGGTTTGTTCCACTTAGAAGCTCATTTAAAATGTGTTTTTGTTTATCGTTGTAACCGAACATTAGTATCTAAAACCCGTTACCAAAGCCAAATGCTAAACACCGGTGGATTTTTGGTATAACTTTTATATTGTATCTATCCATCCATTAAGACTACCGGATATCATTGCACACACGCACACGCCGATTTTTTTTTTCTTTTAAAAACTCGAATTTTTCTCCAGGAAGAACAAACAGGTCAATATATACACAAAACATATTGGCAAAATAGTTAACTCGCAGTATATATATATATTGGCCTTAAGACCTTGAATGCTTCGTCGTCAAACGTATAACTAAACTCCTCCCCTTTATCTTTCTCTTGCTAGATCTCTGCCTCTCGCTTTACCCCCCCCCCCCTCTTTTTATAGTGGTGCTTGTTTCATGTTTACTTCGATTTAAAGAATGCCAGTAAAATGAATACAAACGAAAGTTTGCCTGTGGCAAAACATGCCGAGAACCATTATTTCCCTTCCATTAGGTTATTTGGTACAATACAGTGAAGTCCGTCGGTTCGTGGGTCTTCCCCCCCCCACCCCGCTTCAAATATTATCTCTCCTATCTATGCTCAAAAGCTTGAAGTGTGTTCGCATTCAGGACACCAACGTAAGCCTTTTTTTTTTTTTTGTGGTTAGCATTCGAGATCTATGACTGCGATTCCCATAATTCATCCATACTGTGCAAGGTTCTTCACATAGACTAGATGCTAATGGATCAGGGTATTTCAGAATTGATTCCACAATAGGCTAAACACAATTACCTGTTCTAAGACGTGAGAGCATGCGGGTACCTCTTCTATCTCCACCAAATAATAAAAACCGGGAGATAAAACAAGGTACAAAATCCAACATATTATATATACGGAAATACAATAAGAGTGGAAAGAGATCGAAACGAAAATTCTGAGATTTTTATGATTTATTTCTTTAATTATTTAAATTCCGGGAATTTGTCGAATTGAATGCATTGCTTCTACTGGAAGTTTTAGGAGAAACAAATCTTTATTTTTATCCTATTTGTCCGAACACTTAAATAGTAATAATAATAATTTTATTATTATTATTATTAAGATTTTAAACCTCAAATAAAATTTTGCGTTTTATATTTTAGATTAAATTTTTTTTACTAATAAATTAATTAATATTTCTTTATTAAAAATGAATAGATGCAAATACACCAATTTTTATCAATTTTCCTCATAATTTGCAAAGAACTTATATTAATTATTACTTATATTAATTATTAATTAAATTTACTTATAACTTGACGTTATAAGAGTAATTATTAATTAAATTTACTTAGATTAATTATTTACTTATAACTTGACGTTATAAGGGTAATTACCGTCAGGATAAAATATTTCAATTAATATCGCTTTCAATTGGGAAAACCAGGTATATTTTATTTTAATTCAACTATTTACAAGTTATTTCCACTTTACTGAAAACACACGCAGCACCACATGTAAAAAAAAATTCTTAAATGTTTCCGTTAATATCTATTTAAGATTGCGAAAATGAGATATATTTGGATTCGCTTATTTTCCAAGAAATAACACATACTAGGTAATAACTATGCATAAGGTAATTCCTATAGGCTATTTTATGTTATATGGCATAATTAATGAGGAAATCTATCAAGAGAGAGAATGTCGTACATTTACTATGATTGGCCTTTGCGAGTTAAAGCCTATATTAATATTATGGATGATATCCCGGGGTTAGAATTTGTGTTATATTAACAAGTTCGCGGTGCACTACAAACCTGCCTCTTCCTACACAGATAAACTAATAATTAGGAAATATTATCATTCTGGGATGCTGGAACAATTAGATAAGCGTGTGCAGTTTGGATGTGCGGTGCCATTCCTGCTTCATCCATCAGTGATAATTGAAAATACCAACAAAGTGGATAATGAGCGGGTAGATGTCCCAGCGAAGGTTAAAGCATTGGATTATTATTTGACAGATAATAATGGAGACGATTTGATGGTGACCGGTTTGTTTGAAATCAAACCATGACTTCTCGTGTGCTTCGAAATCGAACCAGAAACCAACTTTAGAAGAGTAGGAGGAGCAAAACGGTCAAGGAAAAGTTAAGGGGATGAAAGCATTAGGTGGCATGTCGCCATCCTCATATAGATGATTTATAGCTAGCACTAACTGTACAGAGATGGCTGAGAAATGCAAAGGAAATAGCCGCCCAAGGATCTGATTTATTGCCCAGTTCGACTACTACCCCGTAGTTGTTTGGCGATGCGAGCTCGTAAGCTGACGGACGTTTAAATATCCTTTCGTTGCCATAAAAATAATTCGTTTTTTTTTCTGCGTGTGTACTGCATGATTTGTGCATCTAAGGTTATAAATAGAAGAAATAATAAAGAAAAAAAGTCGTTCACTTAATTGGTTTGAATGTTGTTTTACAAAGAAACAAACTATTCTATTCTATATACACAGAATAGAATAGCAATAAAAACCATTTTTGATAAATAAGAAATTTAATTTTTCCTTGAATTTCTTATTCACGCAAAAAAAAAAAAAAGAAAAGAAAATATCACCAATAAATGAATTTCAAATATATTCTGCACAGTTAATGAGAAATTAGAACAACACTCAAAATGTAAATTTCCCAAACTTGTCTTTTGATGCGTTTCATTAAAAGCGCTTTATTTACTAAAGAATGCACGTAGCGCCACCTAAAAAAAAATTCATAATTAACATCAATTATTTAAAAAAAAATGATTTGAAACCTCAGTTTAAACGGTTTATTCAATAAAATACCTGAAATATTTATATAACATTTTCTCTTATACTAAAATAAAAAATGCAAACGTTGTCAACAGATTGCTGTTGCAAAAGGAAATGGAAAAAAATGACACGAAATCACTAATTGTTTTAGCTACCATATCTATATTTAAATATGGAAAATCATCGGCTTATTAGGTTAATTTTTGGTGTAAGCTAGAATTAAATGTGAAAAAAAAATTGACGTGCCAATGTAATTATTGAACTCAAAGATTCCAAAAGAATTAGAATTAAAATTTTCTATTAGAAAGTAGGGTTTATATTATTAGTAGTATAATTTAATAATATTAAAACATTCTATTTTATATAAACCTGATAGATCCAATTACAATTATGTATTGCTTATTTAAAACTATATTCCAAAGTTTTAAATATAGTTTCATTATTTTTTATTAAAAGCTATGAAATAAGAAAAGTTAAATCATAAGTTAATTTCTGTCCTTCACACATTGAGCGTTCGTATAAGGTGGCCGCTGCGAATTAATTATAGACACTTCCTTGGATTAAAGGATATTTTTTCCATCTCCTAACAAGGAAATATAAAACGTCCTTATATATAATAAGAAACTATTACAAATTGTACTTTTTATGAGGGAGATGATATTTAAAGCAGGTGTTAGAAACTAGAATAAAGTAGCCATGGATAGAAAATTCTTGACTCGGGGGGAGAGGCATGATGATGATGAGCTTGTAGTTCTTATGTAAAAAATTCAGTCTGGTGTTTATCATATTTAAAGCACGCTTTCGCTAGTCTCCTGTACAACATCAATTCTTGATTCACTGAAGTTTTAATTTTATTTATTTAACGAAGACTCGTCAAGTGTGTTTTAATGAATATTCTACATTATTATGACAGTTAATTATTAAGTATGACAATATTGATAATATTGTCGTATTTAACTGTGCCTACCATGGGGAAGCATGACAATATACAATTTTAAAATCGTTTAGCAAGAATATATTTTTCTTTCGCCAGATGGCGCCACAAGTCGTTTCTTTAAAGTATTAGGCGCCGTACCTAATCGATGAAAAGTTGAGCAGTCGTTTACAATGGTCTTCATTTTAACTCTTTCCTTCATTTTTTTTTTTTTTTTTTTAAACAAGATGTTTACGCAGTATATTTATCGATAATACAATTACAAAGTATGTAAACGAAAATCTGAAATTGGTTGCGATCTTTGTAAACATTATTCATTTCAAAGTAGGCTATTTTGTAAAATACGTAATAAGTACTTGCAAACAAATAAGGAAGAAATTATTATGGTTCGAACCTGATTTTCCAGGTAACAAAGATGTTTATCAATAGTTGCTGTGACTTATGCTTAAAGTGGGTATTATATTCCATTTAAACAAGAAGCTTTTTGCAGTCACTAAAGGGTGTTCCTGGAGCTAAGACTAGTTTGTATTGTGTGTGGGAAGTAGGCTTAAAAAGATGGCACCGTTCGATAGCATGAAAGATTTAAAGAGGACACAAGCAGACCAAGGGGGTCAACTAGTAGGCTTGCAGTGAAGTAATTTGTAACTTTTATCCACTTCGTATCAAATCCATTGTTTGCAATGTGCACAAGAAACGTTCACTTCATTCAAGTGCGTCTTGCATCAATAAATCTATTCCAATTCACAACAGCTAAACGCTTTCAGTTCTATTACGAGCTATTTCCTCATCTACCGGTATCCATCTTAAGCTGGCTTCTAATTAGCTTAATTAGAAGAAACTGTAGAAATTAGAAGAACTGTAGTAAAAAGAATTTTTCTGCAGTTCTAGAGAAAATATGTCTAATTTTTTGAAATATATATACACTCATTTCCAATTGAGATAACGAATAGCGAGCTATAATAATAATAACAAGACATAATCTTATGTCTTATTATTATTATTATTATTATTATTATTATTCTAGGCAGTATAGCTTACCTATAATATATAATATTTTGCTCAGACTTCGCGTCTGAGCAAAATATATGCTCAGAAGCGAAGAAGCTCATTAAGAATTAGATTTTTCCATCTGAAATATTTCAAACAATATGTCTTTTCTGGATTTGTTCTTTCATTTGTTTCATTTTTCATTTTTTTATGATTATTTTACTGGAAATGTTTATGTGCAGTTTAAAAAAGTGTTTTTTTTTTCTATAAATTCCGTGACACCTCCAAGATGTCTATACCCATAGACACTTTGGAGGTGTCACGAATAATAATAATAATAATAATACATTTTCCCTATAATTCCTATGCAAGCACAAAAATGTTGCATTCTGTTACCTTTTCCAAATAGAATATGTGAAAAAGATAAGATACTACACATAAAAGTAGAAATAAAATTTTTGATTACTTTTTCAATAAAAATACAGTACAATCATTTTGTTGCTTATTCTTTCCAAAGAGTATGATATGTCAAAAATTTACGTACTGAATAAATTACTTTTGCTTTTTATTTTAGGATTTTTACATATTTTGTGTTATACTTTTGAGTAATGTTATACAAACTGCATCCTAGTTTATGTTAATGTGGAAAATAATCATATTAATGACCACAAGTTCTTCACTACCTAGAAATCAATTAAAATTTAACAAAATGCTCAAATAATTATAGTCCTTATAAGGATTGGCTTAAAGGGGCGAAGCAAGAATGCTTTTCATCTTCCCCGTTATCTGTAGAGGACAGTATAGGAATAAGGTGTTATTGAGCTATTAAAGCTCTGATCATGGCAGGAGAGTAACAGCCTCAGTTAGAACTTCATTGGCAACAGCATTGCCATCCATTACCCCCAAGGGTATTAATCACCGCATCTCACTGTCGATTCCTCCATCCCCTCAAATAATTACAAAATCATTCTACAGTATTCAGTCTACAATATTCAGTATTTTCGATACATTTTAATCTTTGGTGTATTTCATCTAAAATATTTTTTTTCTTTATTTCCTTTTAATATTTTCTTTTCTATAAAATTTTTTCATTTTTTTGTTTTCTTATTTCCTTTAATATTTTGCTTTTCTATAAAATGTATTCATGTTTTTTGTTTTGTTTTGTTTTTCTCGACATTTCGTTTTTCGTTCTGACCTACAAGCCACGCAAACTCCTCATGAGAACTGGTAACTCTCAACTCGTTTCCATGGTAACCAAAAACAATTGCTACAATAAATAAAAAAAGCGACTATAAAATTGCCACCATGGGGCGCTACTTAAGCTATAATAAGAATGGCAAACTTTTCATACTTTGTATACAGAGCAATAAAAACTACGAAGTGACTTCCGATCCACTCATAAACCTCGGGGATACCACGAAACAACCTACGATGGACAAAAGTTTATCCCTGAGTTATTACAGCTATGGAAGCTGTAATAACTAAGCGAGGCCATACTAGCATTACTTGGATAGGGACCTGTATTATATGTCATCTAATGCGCAACCTCCGAAAGCCAAATCGGATAAATGAAGCCAGTCAAAAAATTAGTATTATTTATACGCTCCCTTCATGTTCACAATCTGTTGTCGTGCTTAGATACGTTATCCTCTAGACCTTTGGGAAAATAACGTAATCCTATATGATCTTCCTTCCCCCCCCCCTCTTTGTTGGCTATCCGCCAGCAATGCCAAGTAAAAGAAAACTAGTGAAATAGAATTATTTTTGCCACAGAATATTCTCTCTTTCTTTCTTCTGTCTTTTCAGATCGTATGGTGGAATAGATTGCCTTGTAAATCAAACAAGAAATGAATTGTCCGAACGAACATCGCCATCCTACTATGGCTGTTGAATAAACATCAGAATAATTTTAGTCCTATTGGGAGACAGGAAAGTTTTCTTTATGGTCTATTTCTGTCTGCAACTATCTATCTATCGATCGTCGAAAGCAAAGATAGCAAAGAAGAAGTTAGAAATGTAAAAAAAAAAAAAAAAAAAACGATAATCCGTCTTAAAATCAACATAAATTCGAAAAAAAATTATCGATTTATTCTTTAAATTTCATCTCTCTCTTTCTGAGTTTTCGAGTGATAGAAAGCACTTAAGAAGAGTTGCAGTTTGTATTGCTAGCAGACTCGATGTTTCTTTATTTGAAGATGAGCAAGCTTTGTCGGATACAAACCAACTTGTCTTAGTTTCCCGCTTGATGTAGTAATCAAATTATGTGGGGGATAACTTCGATGTTTGAGAATAGGGGGGAGGGAAGTCTCTCAGTTTATTTTAAATGTAACTGGTGTAATTTATATTCCTCCCACAAGTGCCACCTTCTATACATCCATCAATTATTTATTCGCATTAGCTATCTCCGTAAAAACTTTGATCCAAAGTCTTGCGAATAATAGAGATAGGATGCGTTACCATGACAACCATAGCCACAAGTAGAGGGGGATGGTGTTTTTTTTTTTTTTTTTCGCTTGTAAAGAAATAGAATATCATTTCTTCTTCATTTTTCCGTGTTGCCTTAATTGGTAAGATTATGAATCCACTGTAATGTTTCGCCCGTACTGGTTTTCTAGTCGTTTCTGTATTTCTGCTTTGTCCTCTTTCAATGGAATTGTTCTCCTTATGAGATGCGTGATGGATTTTATAGTTCCTTTTGCGTTTCACTTAGTCATGCGGGTGCCACTGAATCAGGTTTTTTTCCCCTTTTCAGTTCTGATGTGCCGCCTTTAACTGATGAATTCTCTGTGTTTCTTACTGAAAATGCGAGCACGCAGATGTGCACTTCCTAGAAGCCACTTCCTTATTTGACTGAGTCGTTATCTTTCTTCCTAATAACCAGGTTAAGTTGAAATGGTTCGATTATCTCACTTGAAAATCATTCGCTTTGAAGAGAGAGAGAGAGAGAGAGAGAGAGAGAGAGAGAGAGAGCTGTGAGGTAATATTTCCTTAAATGGGAAAGGGTGATGCGGATGTGAGAGGCAATAACAAATACGTCTGTTTATACTGCAGTACAGCTGTGGTGTAGATTCAAAAACATTGCGAAATATTTCGGAATGCTGAGAAAGCCGTTATTATTTAGAAACAAACAGTTGTGTGTGTTTGTGTTGTCACGAATATGAATTGCATCACCACCCTAATAACAAGGTCAGAGTTTCTGCTACGAAATAAATTCTTCTGTCTCTCTTTTTCTTCCGATTTTTTTTTTTTTTTTGCAAATATTCTTTCTCTCTCTCTCTCTCTCTCTCTCTGTGCCTTGGCGTCCGAATCTCGTCCTCATCCTTTCTCCGCCTTCGTTTACTCTGGACTTCTTTGTTTTCCCTTTCCTTATTTTCCTCTTCTTTCTTCTCTCCAGATATTATATATATGTTTAAGTGTGTGTGATTATGTGGCTTTCCCTCTTGCCAACCAACAGGCCGTGAATTTGAATCCCACCTAGGCATGGTGTATTGTGAATGCCTTTACTTGGGGGATGAATTTCATCGCATACATACAGTGAGAGAAACAGAGAGAGAGAGAGAGAGAGGCTATTTAACTGAAGATGAGTTAGATAGTTTAGGTAACCAATTACAGAACATACACAATCATATCAGATTGTGGAAATAAGATTAAATGCACTATCATAATTCGCTCATATGAAGTAAAGGCTACTTGACCGTAACAAGCTAATTAGCCAATACAGTAAGGAGAGGATGAGATAATTTTTTTTCCATATTCCGATAGTTTCCACGATTGATGATGTCCTGCATATTATTTTTACACGATGTAATCTGTTTTATTTCACCGGAAAATATGAATATCGCCAATATTTTACTTGGAACCTACAACAGAATATTTTGAATAGTTTAATATATTATTTTAAAATTATCTTTACTTTTTTATGTGAATCCCATCCACAAAATGGTGTCAACCTATAGCACAACAGAATTAGTACTATGGATAAGGTAAGGGTCAGATAATCCATACGCTCTGCCCAAAGAGATTAAATGGAACTTTTTCAAGCCACTTTTGGTCTCCGATAAGTAGGATGATATTCTTACACTGGCCAATGAAATTCATCTCTCATCTAAACATCTGCAAATGCTCATACATACGGTGGAATTCGAACCCTTGGCCTGTCGGCTGAAGAGAAGGGACTGGCCGACCTAATTGCACTTTTATTATAGTAATGAATTTCTAGAATGTCTTCAACTTTAAGTGCAGTATATGCATTGAAGGCCTTAGTATTATAATAAAGTATACTATTGGAGTTCTTTCTTTTCCTGTAGCCCTCTTTAATCCTTATATGATCGCTCTCTCTCTCTCTCTCTCTCTCTCTCTCTCTCTTTTTTTTTTTTTAAAAAAACTAATTTTGATATGGTCAATCCACTGTGGATGTTCAAATTCAAACAAAAAGAGGAAGCAACTTCATGTACACTCTTCATACATGAGTCAAAGACTTTTCTGTTAGTGCGTGTCCATCTGTCATTCCTACAGAAGTACGAATGATAAACCATAGCACACCACTAGCATTAGGATGTAACGTTCCCAATGGTCTAGGCGTCTTTGTCCTTGACTATTTCACGCAAACAACGAATTTGTATCTGTTCACGAGGATAAAAGGAAGGAAAAACCACACACACAGATTTTTACGACTATGAAAAAGTACTACAAAGTTCTTTTTCCTTTAAGGAACCTGTTGGGAAACATCGGCACGTCAAGGAAGTGAAGGATTACTCATAACTTGTAAACAAACTGTTTTTGGAGTGTACGTTATATTTCTTTATTATGACATCAATAAATTTACACTTTTCAAGGTTCAACAGCATCAGAGACTTTAGTTTCGAAGTAATCGGGTGATGCTCTGTGCACGTTGGAAATATCCGCTTAAGAAATAAAAAAAAATCAGAAATATTGGATTACGATTGAAAATATCAAACAGAAGTGTTTTCGATAGGACTTAAACTCCTCCATGATACCCTTTAAATATCAGGTACTCTCTTATAAGCACAGCACTTATCCTAAGAGTCTCAACTATGAGTTGACCACTTACAACGTTTATTTCTATACTAATATAAGTAAAGTTACTTGAGAGTTTGTTTTGATCAAAGTAATACTTGAACACGAATTACAATGTTTTTTCCTTCTTTTTTTTAATAATATTAGGAATTTTAACTTCAGATTTTTGCCACTATATTCTAGTTAATTTAGGATTTATTATGAGTAAATTCTCTGGTATGAATACTGGAATTTTATCTGGATTTGACCTTCAACGTTAATTTTAGCATTTCATCCATACGTTGTTTTTAGTCAGGTTAATGATTGATCAATATCTGGAGGATTAACATCTATCCATCTAACCAATAACATCTATGCATCATAATCTTAAGGTCCATTTTCGATTTTGAGTCTTTGAATTTTTCTCATCCTATCCGAAATATCCTTTATGAATTAGGCTATATTTTCTGTTAAAGACAAGCAACTAAGCTTCGTATAAATTTAAGTTTAGTAAAAACAGCGTAGTTCATTCTTTTTTCATATCTCCTATAAAGACGTGTGTTCGTCGGTGGGTTTGTCTATTTTATAGCAGAAAAAAACTGAGCTTCAAAAGAAATAAAAAAACCCTACTATCTAAAAATCTATTACCTTCATAAAACATCTGCTAACTTTAAAAAAACGTTATTGGAAAGATTCCTGACATCGTAAACAGGATTTGAATCCACGATTCCAACCAAAGTAGAACTGACTATGCTAAGAGACCACTGTATTCACTTTTTATTTATTTAATCAAATATGATTTGAACTTTAAAATGAAATGTATCGATCTTAAGTAAACTGAAACATGAATTTCGCCGATCTTAATCGTCACACTCGAATGGCGAACTGCAGAGGTCATACGACACACAAACTCTGTTGACCTTAATGTTCACTATGATTGAATGCTGAACATTACCATTAAATTTTTAATATTAATCCTATTTAAATAACAAACTTCGTTTCCTCTAAGTATTAGGTCAACCACTGTTTGAACATTAAATTTTATTTGACCCCAATATTGTTTGAACTTGTTCGTCTTTGAACTTTATGTTGATATTAGCTGTATTTGAATATAAAAATCGTTTTGATCTTTAACATGAACTTTAGCTTTTCAGTCGTCCATTGTGGAGTCGGTTAATTATTTTTAACTTCCGCAGGTTGCTATCTTTTCAATTCTATCGTTTAACCTTGAGCGAATAGGTGTTCTGTTCCTAACCCCCGACGCTATAGGTGTTCTCCTTGTCGTCACAAAGTGATGTTGATTCTACTAGATCAGGTGTCAGATTTTCATGTCTAAAATGCTGCTCCTTTTACATTCCTCCTTTTAACAGCTGTAATTCATTGTTAGACAGTTGCCTTTGCAAAACATAGATCAGTGCTGACTCCTACAATATATCATTGGGTAGCGCAACTATCTTAGACGCCTCTCGCTGAAGGAATGATGATGTTGAGTCAACAACCTCGTTTTCTTACGTGTTGTCTAGCTCTGGCTGCTTTCACCAATAGTAACGCCCGTTGAGTAATGGCGAAACAAGGATGGGGAAAAAAAATGAGGGGGGGGAGGGAATGAAAGAGACAGAACAGGTCATCGTGTCGTCCATGTTGATGCCAATTATGGTTACTGATGTGCATTCACAGTTCTACTAGGTGTGTAGTTATGGACAACAAAAACGTATCAGCGGAAAAAGGTAGACGAAACATCGACAGTCGATTTCTATGGGTCAAAAGAACGGTGGAAGACATTTCTAGAAAGATCATTTAATTTGCACTGAGCATGCGCAGTGGAGAAACTGGGAAGGGAAAAAAAATCTTCGAACTGGTGATGCATGCATGTGCGGAGGGATATATTCGAACTATTTTTTTTTTTCTTTTTCCAATTAGCTACATTTAGGGGGATGGATTAAAGTAAGGATAACCAATTAGAAACCGTTTTCTGGCGTGTAATTAATTGTTTTATTAACATTCCACAGGGTTGATAGACCGGGCTTTGATCCATTAGTTTTATAGTAGAAATAACTGCTGATAAATTTGGAAAATTCGTTTCGAGGTAATGGATTCAGTTCAATTAGATTTCGTTCATTTTGAACTCAGTTGATACGAACTGAGTGAAGAACTCAGTTCGTATCAACTTTGAGATTTTCAAGTATAATTCTGGCTAACGCATGTTTTTTTTTTTTTTTTCCTTGTAACACGCAATGATTTCTTGACAAATTGGTGTCCACAGAATCAGCAGCACGCGCAGAATACCAAAAAAAAAAAAAAAAAAGTTGAAAAACCAGAAATGTCTTTCTTTTTCTATTCATAATATTATTTATTCAAATAGCCGCCATTTATTTTATATGCTTTAAAATAAATGATGAAAGTTTTTTTTTTTTCCAGCTTTGGTATCCAGGCAACAAGAAAAAAAAAAAAAAAAGTTGATTTCATACAGTCGTAGAAACCAATAATTTACTGCACTCAACAATTTGGATAACAGAGCATGCGCAACTGTTACAAAACTATAAATGAAACATCTTTGTAAAGAACAAGGTGGAGAATTAGCAGTGACATATTACATAATTTTGAATTCCAATTTCTCCTTTTCTACTTTTAACTTAATTGATAGTTCTTCGTAAATAAGGAACGATTATTTTTATTATTATGCCGGACTTTGTAACGTTTTAAAATCAAAAAGTAGATACAGTTTACAACATTTCGTAGTAGGCACGTAATTTATATAGGTACATGTTAGCATCGTTCTGTCTAAACCAATGTCCGCGTGGTTAGTCTAGTGGCTTTGCGCTTCGCAACCATGTGCCTGGGGATGGAGTGTCCTAGGTTCGATTCCCGTCAACGACGTGAGGTGCTTAAGGATCTTCCATAGCCAAGTTAGGGCGTGGACAGCAGGGTTTTTTCCGCCAGTTTATCTGGTGTTTTTCATCCCTCAAGCTGGTCTGAGGACCCACGGATTACAGTCAGGAATACTGACCCAGCCATAGGTCTGATTCGTCAGCCTATGCCGGAGCCCAGATAAAATTTTTTTTTTGGGTGGGGGGACTAGTGGTACTGTGAACTCTCGTAAAAAGGGGGAACGCAGTATCATCACACGAAATTTATTTATTTTATCTAAACGGATATAACAGCAACTTTCTCACTGAACGAGTTTGAAATGCCATATTTGAATATACACTAAATAATACAAAATTATACGAATTTATTTGTTACAGTATTGTCAAAATTTTATTTGGTGTATAAATGAAAAGTGAAAATTGCTCATATTGAGTAGATGTCCTAAGAGTGACGTCATCTAAGCCATAAAACTAATAAACATAGAAAGCCATAAACATATATAATAATAATAATAATAATAATAACAACAATGCAAAAATAATAAAATAATTAGAAGGAACAGAATAATTAAAGATCACATTAAAATCGCAGTTTTTGTTAAATTTACATGCGATCACAGATGAATGGAATTAAAATTGGAATATATGTATAAGTATTATATGTAGGATGCAAAGTTGACCCCAAGGAATAAAGGACACTAACCTCCTCAGGGAGAAGTAAATACGAATCCCTTAAAATTTAACATCAGAAAAATTATTATATTAAAATATAATCTTACTTTCTTTTAATATTATATGTACTTTTTTGCTATCATATTAGACAGAACAGTTCTCCTACAAGCCGTCCAGATTTGTCATACTCTTAGGAATTGTCCTAAAGCAAATAAAACCAATTCTTCATTGTAAGGTAGAGAGTTTATATTAATCTAATACATCTGTTTGATTCTCACAGCGCTTCAAAGATATTTTGATTACACGTCATACTGCTTGGAATTACCACCTTTATAAATTAAGACTGGGATGCCCCCAAAACTCTTAAAATAGATAGTCGCGATGAAGATCATATTTCATTGATAAGAATAAGGAATGTCACTTGCAACGAGACAGGTGGATAATTTCACTGAGAAACTTCTAGACCGCCTTCTACTTATAAGATACCTGTTTCAATTAAAAATAATAAAATAAAATAAAACTCTGTATTGTTTTCCTCGCCCTTGGTCCTGTTGGGCGCTCTACCACTCACTTCTAGGAATACAAAAAAAGTTAGTTAAATGACCGATATATTGCAGGGACGAGAAGATAAAAAATACAGGAAAAAGAAGGAAAGTTGGAAGTCCCTTTAAAAGAGGTAAAAATCAACAAATGCATTCTCAAGTACAAATTTATGACGGTAGCACCTCAAAGGTCCTCGAACCGGAAAACACCACAGACATGCGAAAAGAGATACGATTGTCTCCTGTCTTACAATTTGTTAAACCTCTGTGCCCAAATACAGTCCTGACTTTAAGGGATTTTTAAGGTATTTTATTCTTCTTTGAGGGTGCATTAACCTTCCTTCTTTTGTCCTTAGCTAGTCGCAAAGTAGATTTATCTCGTTCGTTCAAATAAATTGAACTTATACACATTATAATAATAATCTATATCAAGTCCCTCCTACCGTTGTGACATCAGACAATAATTAAATGAATAAATTATGTTAAGTGAACATTTTCAGTTCCTTAAGGGTTTTTTTTTTTTTTTTAGATGTAAACTTTTATGTAGCAATGTGGGAGTAGTATTAACTGCGTGATCTTCCTAACTAGGTCACTTTGAATCTTTAACGACATAGTTAACCTAAGGTCGTAAGTCACGGTTGACAACGTAAGTATATACTACAGAACAGATTAATGAAGTGTGAATTAATATGAACGAATGACTCCTATTATAGTCTTTCTTTCCTGCACAGATTTCAGCAACGCCTTTGAAAAAGCATAGTTATCAACCTATTTAATGTTTTTTCGTTTTTATAATTCATCTTATAGTTGTTCAATAAATATTGATTATATAAATTCATGTCATATAGTTGACCATTCGGACGGTCTACATTCTGACGGACATAATTGATTGATAGGATAACATATTCGCGTAATATATAAGCGATATTTCATTGTACACCAGGTGGCGCTTCTGAAGTTTATGATTAAGGTTACATATTCGAATCTACTGGCGATGTCAGTAGACTCGAATAACAACTGGCACAGTATTGCACCAGCCTCATTGGAAGTGAACTGAACTTTATCTATATAATTGAAAACAATGAGTAAAAAGTTAGGTGAAAAGCAAATACAGCTTTATGATCGAAGAACAGGTTCGGCAAGCAGACTACAGGAAATGTGTTGAAGCCGATTAGTTACAGAGCAGAACGAGGGAGGGGGGGGAAGAGAAAGATAAGATGAAGTGATAAACTAGTAAGTTTGTGCCGTGTAGAAGAGAATGGAGAAGAAGCCAGAAGATATGAATTATATTTGAATATCATTTACAAATTTGAAAAAAAAAAAAAAAAAAGCCTTGTGAAACTGAAAAACACACGAGTTTAAAACTTTAAAAAAAATTTAAATAACTAAAATATATATATAAATTATTTATTTAAAAGGTTATACAGAAATTTTCATTTATAAATCTACAAGTGAATAAATCTAGAAGTAAAATAAAAAATATTTAAAATACCATAATATTTTTATCATACTTTTTATTAAGTTAAAGTACGAAGGAAAGTTTCTGTTTTGAAACATTGCAGTAGTCACTTGATAAAACCAGATATTTATTTTTAGTCTATTTCTTTTTTAAATCTATAAAAAAAAAGTTAAATACTGAAGAAGAAAAAAGTTGGCCGCATTTTGAACTTGCTGCTTGGCTAGTTATTGATGTGATTGTTGAGAATCTAAATCCCTCCCTTCCGAAGTTCGACCAATATCATAGCGGCAATAACAAAACCACTCATAAAAAATAATGCCAGTAAAATAACCGCTATTTAAATTGAAAGCGACCTCCTCCCTTCTCCGTATTTAGCTCGCCTTTTTAGATGTGAGATTTCCTTATTTATTTTGATGAGAAATGCATGTAACATCTCTTTACACGGCTTGCAATGCCAGCAGTTGCTATAGCTACTTGAACTTAAAGTGTTATCACCATAAAAGAATTATTTTCGATAAAACTGACGGGAATAGATTCAGTAATAATATTTTTATGAAATGAATTCATTTCAACTGCACTTTTTCTTTTCATGGCATCCTTCCCTTCAATTTTTTTCTTTACAATAAAATTTTCCTGACTTAACGAAGCAAAGATATCGGTCTTCAATCTTCCAAATTAAAAACAAAAAAGAAAGCAATTGAAACTCCTCTAACCAATATTTATTAAAGAAATTAAAACTTTTTTTACATAAAAATAGCCTCGTTACCAAATTGCTAGCTGTGAGAAGATTAGAGTAAGATGAACGGTGCACATAAAACGCTTGGTTCGTGGTCTCTTCAAAAGAAAAAAAAAAGATTAAAAAAAAAAAAGATAATTGATCGAGACTAGAGCAACAAAGTTGGTATAAATTAATTGCTCTGAATGACCGGGTTGCTATATTAAAGACGAGAAACAAGAAATTAGACAAGGCAGGTTGAAGATCATGAAGTCCAGAAGAAAAAAAAAAAAGTTAATTTAGCAGAGTGAAAATATTTAAGAAGAAAATTAAACATAGTGGAGAGTCAAAAAATGATGATGACCGACAAGTAATAACTGCAAATATCAAATAACCGGGGGGGGGGGGAATCCCGGAAATTTATGAGGACATCGTTTGTTGCGGCGAAATTCAGATGGTGTGTGTTGCCTCAACAATGGTTTGTTTGTTGAGACGTCATAGAAGATAAAAAATAATAATTTTGAATAAAGTGGAGAATATTATAGATCCGTTCATATTTTATAGCTAAATATAGAAAAAACTTTAAAAAGTTTAGAAATTTCCAAAGAGAATATAACTTTCGACATTGGCATTGTCTTGCCATGCGTTCTTTCCAGGAGACTATATTTATTGGTGTTTTAATTAGATTTCACTGATCTTACAAATATTTTCGAAATGTTGTTCTCATCAGAGACCAGGCAGAAACCTAAAAGTCTGTGTTATTCGAAAGTCATATTCTCATAAGCACTCTGGTAAATTTTCGAAACTTT
Organism: Typopeltis vanoorti; assembly: GCF_054136105.1. NCBI lineage: Eukaryota > Metazoa > Arthropoda > Arachnida > Uropygi > Thelyphonidae > Typopeltis > Typopeltis vanoorti. The sequence goes on from NC_143552.1 coordinate 115,043,937, forward strand.
TATTAAGTATCTTTCTATATTCGGCTATAAAATATGGATGGATCCATAATATTCTCCACAACAATATCTTGCTTATGCCAACTTGAAGGCTTTTAGTTCTATACTCTAGTAAACAATTAATTTTCTTCTTCAATATCAGATCTTGTACAACGCAATTATAATATTGAGAAAATCAAAATCACATTTGCTATCATCAGAACTACGTGAACCAACAATTATTGAAAAACATGTTCCATGAACAATTATTATTATTATTATTATTATTATTATTATTATTATTATTATTAAAAGACATCTCCAGGGAGTCAGGGACTACCTGGAGATGCCCACAATACTCCAAGTGAGATCTTATCAATGCTTTATAAAGAGGCAAATTGACATCCTTATCTTTAAAGTTCGTTTCAGCATTGCAATTATCTTTTGAGTTGTATTTGCAATCTTTGCTACATAGCCCAGAACTTTAACTTTCCATCTATTAACACCCCAAGATCCCTAGCCTCATCAGTTTCTTCTAACCTAATCCAACCAATATAATACGACGTTAGATGTCTAATCACACCAAAGTGAATAACTTTACATTTACTCACACTGAAGTGACACCTATTTCCCCATGCCCACAATCAAATCATTCTGCAAGTACTACATATCAACAACATTACTGATTACCCTACCAATCTTTGCATCATCAGCAAATAGCTGTATGTCGCTTGTCAAATACTTCCCAATATCATTAATGTACAGATTGAATAACAGTGGACCAAGCACTGATCCTTGTGGTACACCACTTGTTACCTTAAACCTTGCAGACTCAGATTCCCCGTATACCACTTTTTGATATCTGTCAGTCAGTCATCCTTTTATCCAAGCTAATATTGTATAACCCAAACCCATATTCTCCAATTTATCCAAAAGTCTACCATGCTGTATTCTGTCAAAAGCCTTATCAAAATCCAAAAATATCAAGGTGTATTCATTCCCCTTGTCTAGTTCAATGGTAATATTGTTATAGAATGTGAGTAAGTTGCTAAAACATGACCTTCCCTTAATAAACCGATGTTGCTCATTGCAAAGTAGAGATTCACTGTCAACCCATTTCTGAATGCGAACTTTAACCAATTTTTCCAAAACCTTCACCACCGCCACTTCTGAGATACTAATTGGTCGATAATTGGATACATCGGTCTTTGCACAACAAAGGTTGTGCAAAGACCGATTGCAATGGAATTAACATACATTCTTTCCATTCCTGCAGAGTCCTCCCTGTTCTGAGACTCATATTAAACAGCCTGATCAAAGGAATGGCCAGTTGAACAGCTGAACATTCTTTTAGCATACTTTTACAATTTTTGCAACAGCTCGAATACCTCGGCCTCACACACACACACACACACACACACACACACACACACACACACACACACACACACACACACACACACACACACACACACACACGCACGCACGCACGCACACACACACACACACACACACACACATACACACACACCTGCGTTTCTTCATCTAGTGAAGAAACAGTGAGCTCAATGTTGCAGGTTGATAGCTTTTAACAAAATGGGCACTCATTACCTGAATAATCTCTTCTGCATCTGTAACCCTCACACCATCTGGATTTAGAAGAGTTATTCTTTCATATTCATCCTTTCTTTCTTTTACTTGCAGCATATCGATGAAATTCTTGTGGGTTGTCTTTAGCATCCAGAGCCAGTTTCTTATCATAATCAGACTTTGTTTTCCGTACAACAGTTGTGACTATTCTAGCCTGCTGCTTATAACGTCCATAACGGACGTCATCCTTATGCAAACGGTATTCCTTCCCCATCATCCTTTTATTACGAATCTCTTGCTTAATAAGATTACACATCCGTTTGATCCTACTCTCTTTATTCTTCGAACTCTCGGGACACATTCTGATATCGCATCATTTAAGTATTGTTTCAATGCTTCCCATGCACTGTCGATATTCTTTCCATCCAGGAACCGATCCCATTCCACTGACCTCAGTATACTCCTCAGTTGGTCATAATTTCCTGCTTTGTAGTTCAGCATGTAGCCCATTGCTGAATGGAACATTCATAAACATAGTCACTTCCCAAGTGAGTACCGCATGATCACTGTCACCAACCGGAGACAGAATAGTTACGTCTTTAACTGAAACGCCCTCTGACACTATAATCATATCTAACACTCTTCGTCCTCGAGTTGCTTCTGTCACATGCTGCTTGAGAAAGTTGTCCCGCAAGAGCTCAACAAATGTATTTTCATTCTTCTCATGAGATTCTACTGCAATCCAATCAATACAGTCATCCCTCGACTTACGTCCGTTCGAGTTACGTCCTTTCGAATATACGTCCGTGATCCCATAAGGCAGTGCATCCCAAACTGTTGGCCGCGACCCCCTTGGGGGCAGTAAGTTTTGTGGAGTTTCGTGAAATAATGAAAACAAATTTAAAATGTTTTAAGACTAAGTAGATTTTTTTAATCTTAAAAGAAACGTATTCAATTTTTATTATTTCTTTTTTGTTATTTTTTATATTTTAATGGAAAAATTACACATTAGTGTTGGTTCACAAATTTTGCTTCCTGCGTATTTCGGCGCTTAATGAATATTAGTAAATATTGCTTATTCATATAAGTTTCATTTCAAAGGTATTGATAAGAACCACAAAAAAGATTACAAACACAAAATCTTGAATATAAATGGTATTCAATATAAATACAATAAATATTATAATAATATATGTCTGTATTATGATTTTTTTTTCCGATGGGGACCGTGAAACATTTTAATTTTTCCAAAGGGGACCTTGACATCCATAAGTTTGGGAATCACTGCCATAAGGGAATAAATAACATTTTCGGCTATACTTTCGAACAAGACGCATGCGAGCGTAAGGTAAAGTAGGCAACAGCTTTCAGCCGCAACCTCCCTCGGCAGTCGGCATGTGTGTTCAACAGTTCCTCTGTTGATTTTGTGTTTGAGAAATGGGTTATTTGTGTATTTATCGTTAAATATTTCGCGATGTTTTGTTCAACATGGCCCCTACACGCACAATCTAAAAACCTACTGAAGAATCACAGAAAAAAGAGACGAGCAATTGATCTTGAAACGAAGTTGCAAGTTATAAAGCAACTTGAAGCTGTTAATCCCGTCAATGTGATCGCACATGTCTTCGGATGGTCTCATTCTACAGTGAGACCATTTTGAAAAATAAGGATAAAATCGTAGAGGCTGTGAAAGGATCTGCTTCCATTAAATCGACGATAGTGACAAAGCAACGGCAAGGTCCTATCGGTGATATGGAAAAGCTACTTCCATCATGGATAGAGGACCTGAACCTAAAGCGCATACCCCTTAGCACTGTGACCATAACCGCTAAGACACTAAGTCTCTTCAACATGATGAAGGAGAAAGCAAAACCCGATTATGACTATGAATTCAGCGCTTCTTCCGTTTGGTCCATGAGATTCAAGCAGCGTTGCGCTGCATAATGTGAAAATGTATGGGAATCTGCAAGTGCTGAGAAAACTGCCAAGGAGTTTGTGGGAAAATTGGATAAAATTATTATGGAGGAAAATTATTTGCCACTGCAAATATTTAATATGGATGAGACGTTATTGTTTTGGAAGAAAATGCCCGAGAGGGCATTCATTCACAAAAAAAAAAAAAAAAATAGTTGAAATCTTTACCTAGTTTCAAAACTCTTAATGCCGTGTTACGATTCTGTTGCTGGTAATGTGGCTGGATATAAACTGAAACCATTTATGATATGGCACAGTGAGAATCCACGAATCTTCAAAAACATTAGGAAGCATACTCTGAGTTCATTATCGGACAGTGGCGGCCCGTACATAAGCACTGCGACACTGCAGCACCCCCAAGGAAAAAATGAAAAAATTAAATTTTGTTTGTGTTTATAAATAATAACAATGCTTACAACATTATATAAAAGCAGTACAACATGTTAAAGGTTACAGCTTATGTTTTGACATTGATTGAATAGTTAATAATTGGAATTTTTTGATTAACGCTTTAGATTACGAAACAAATGCACTGCGATCTAACGCCGGTATTCGTTTGCTCTTGTCATTGCACGTTACATCATTCCCAACTGTAACTGCTCAAACGGCAGTGTATTTTGAGTATGCTTCCGCGCGTTATTTCTGTGAGATATGAAACGTTTATTATTGGTGCGTGTGCATGCAGAACTATTTTTTGTCAATCTTATTTTTTTTTTGTTAAAATAACATGAAATTATTTATTTATTATAGATACAAGGCTGAATTATGACGAACGTCACTATTGAAAATATGAAAAGAATATTTTTCACTTATCGTTACACGAAACAAATGCACTGCGATCTAACGCCGATATTCGTTTGCACTTGTCATTGCTATTGATACGAAACTTTTATTATTGTTGGTGTTTGTTCGTGGTGAGGATGAAATATTTTTAACAAAGCAACCTTTAATATGTAAATTTATTTATTAATAAATTCGTTGCTTATTAGGATTTTTTTTTTTTTTTTTTTGGTATATGCAGCACTCCCACTTAAAATTTTTACCTGCCGCCACTATTATCGGAGCAATAAGAAGTCGTGGATGACTCAAAAATTGTTTGAGGATGCCTTAGTCAACTGTTATGTGAGTAAAATAAAAAGCTATTGTGTGAAAGAAAATATAGAATTTAGAATTTTATTAATTCTAGATAATGCTCCAGGTCATCCGTCTTATAAAGGTGATCTTCACCAAGTTCAAGGTCATGTTTCTCCCACAACACTACTTCATTGATCCAACTGATGGATCAGGGAGTTCTTGCAGTGTTTAAGGCTTATTATCTAAGGAGAACTTTTTCACAAGCCATTTCCGCCACTGAAGGAAACGACCAGACTCTCATGCAATTCTGGATAACATTAAATATTTATCATGCTATTAAAAATGTGGCTTGGGATGAAGTGACCTCTCAATGGCATATGGGTAGCATATGGAAAAAGACATTAAAAAGGTTTGTGCATGATTTGGAAGTTTGTAATAGTGGACCTAGCAAACAATCTGAATCTCGAAGTGAATGATGACGACATAATTCAACTCATAGAAAATTCCTCTGAAGAGTTGACCAACGAAGAATTGGTCGAACTGGAGGAACAAGTGTTGCAGAAGAGGAAAAACGAGAAAAGGAAGAGGGGAAAGAGAAACAGGAGAGGTAATTAAACAATTTATAGTGCAGGATCTTGCAGAAATGTTCTTTGCAGTTAGCGATGTTCTCAAAATGGCCGAAGACATGGACCCGAATGTTGAACGCTACTTAATAATAGAAACGAAAGTACATGATGCATTTGCTTGTCATGAACAAATTTATGATGAAAAGAAGAGGAAGAATGAGCAAAGCACATTGGACATTTTCATCAAAAAAAAAAAAAAACAAAGGTTACACAAGAAGAGCCACAGCCTGATCGTTCACACAGGAAAGGTAATGAAGATATGATTGTGGAGGAAGATTTGGGTGATTGTTCTGCTGTTTTTATAGTGGCAATAACACACAGTACAGTTTTATAATAAGGTTTAAAAATTAAAATGACAGTATACTTATTACGGTTAAATACCTAACCCCTATAACTCTGTTGATTTAATGTATCGACTTACGTCTTGCCGGATGAAACGGAACTCGGACGTAAGTCGAGGGATGACTGTATTTGGATAATTAAAGTCTCCCATTATGATTACTCTTTTCGTGCTCATCTTTTTTATTTGGTGATGCATTTCTTCGTCACTAGCAACCGATCCACCAGGTCTATAACAACACTCCACTATGATCAATTATGATCTTGTTATATTCCACTTCACACCAGATGGCTTCAAACTCAGTGCCAAATGAAATATTGTTAGTAGTAGTACTACAATCATAATTCTGAACTCTAACTGGATTTAAGTCATCCAATATCATTAGCAGCACACCCCCCTCCTCTCCTATCCTCTCTATCCTTCCTAAAATTACTATACCCATGACACTCGATACCAGTTAGCAGGTCTGATTCTGATATGCAGGTCTCACTAATACCTACAGTCTGAGGTTGCAACATATCGATTAAGGCAACAAACTCTATCCCTTTTTCTGATACTCCTAGCATTTGTGTACAGACATAATAATGTACCTGTTTGTTCTTTTGTATTGTCTTGTCTTGTCTGTAGTTTGCCTAACACAGTTGGACAACTTGCAGATCTCTATTCTTCTCTAATGCCTTATACATGTAGACATGTTTGCACATGTTTGATGGATTCGAACAGGACGAATGGTTATATATACCATTGTCGCTCTTACACTCACATTCACACCATTCCTCCCTTTTCTAATTTAGTTTCCCTGACTCTCTCTGTGTTAGGTCTCATACCGGTTATTAGTTTTTCCAGACTCCTGATACCAAACGCAAACCCATCCCTCTTATACAAATCCAGTCTTCCCTCAAACTCACTCCACACATCCAAAAACTCGCATCCATTCCTTCTCCATAGCCTATGCATCGAATCGTTTGCCATCATAACCTTCTTAATTCATTTTTATCATAGCTAGGTAAAATAGTGACGATTTTCACTTTCTCACTCTTCACCCTCGCTTCTTCCAAAAACCCTTTCATGTCCTCTCTCATACTGAACTTATCGCCAGATAAGTCGTTAGTACCTACTACGACTACTGTTCCTTTTACTTTTCTTTTCTGTTTTTGAATTGCTTGCGTTATATTCATAATATCGAACGTGCCGCTGTGGAAATAGACGAGAACGAAATGAATATCAATAAAGAAATAGCTCGCTTAAATGTTATCCTTCATGGGACAAAGCGCCGAAATTGAAAAACTGCAGAAGCGGCAAAAAAAAAAAAGAGTTAAGCAGGGCTGAAAAAAGAAAGAAGCAGGTGATCAGAAAGAATGATAAAGACCGACCGAACAAACAAGAAAAATAAGTAAAGAAGAAAATTATATATGGAGACTAAATAATCAGGGGAGTACTTAACGAAAGTACAGTATTTTAAAATCGTGTTTCCCAGGAGCAAACATTCACAATATTAGCCACGCCATCCGGATGCAAAAAAAGGTAAATCGAAGGACATGATTGTTTTGGTTGATACTAGTGATTTGAGAGGCGAGAAGTATACTATGAGGGGAGGATGTGAAGGAGTTGTTAGAAAAGGCGAAACTGAAGAGTGAGAGGACCAGGCTATGATAGAGGCGAACTAAGGAGGAGGGCATTGATAGCCAATAAGTCTATACGTACATTGTGCAAGAGGAATGATGTAGAATTTGTGGATCCGTGGTCGCTCTTTGAAGGAAAGAAGGATTTGTACAATGTGGATGGACTGCATCTGGGTTTGGTGTTAGGTGTCTGGAGAGAGCTTTGTTCACCGAGCATGCTGACATGCAAATTCAGGAAAAGTTAAGCAATTAGGGTGGAAGCAAGTGAATTGTGTGAAGGAAACCATGAAGCGAGTGAGTGTGAGAATGTAAGGAATTTAGTCTCTCAAGGAAAAATATTTTTCCTTTACAATTCAGAAAGTAAAGGTGGGTGGGAGGAATAAGGGGATGTTGTCGTTTATATATACTACTGCTAGAAGTATCAGGAGGGACGAGTTTTTGGCACTGATTAGTGCAACCTCGCCAAAAGTTATATAGCATTAGTGAGGCTTGGCTAACAGCAGATGATATAATTATAGGGATTAAATGTGAAGGGTTTAGTATGTTCAGGGAAGATACAATGGGGGGGGGAGTACTGCTGATGATAGCAGATGAATTGCAACCAAAAAGAATAGAAGACAGGAGGGAGGGTGCCTGTTCATTTGAAGCAATCTGGTGTAAGATTAAGATCAGTAAGACAAAACATACAGTTGGTTGTTGCTATAGGTCAGGGAGTTCCACAGATGATCTGGAAGACAATCATCGCCAAATTAGTGCAATGAGTACAGGTGAGTGATTATTAAGTGGGAATTCAACTATGGAGATAAAGACTGGAATGAAGAAAGATCATATGGCAGAAAGGAAATATAATTGATACACCTGCTTAGAGATAATTACTTGAGGCAGCATGTGATGGAGGGGACTAGGGGTGAGAGAGTATTGGACCTGATCATAGGATCAGAAGAGCTATCCATAACCAAGTTGACAGAAACATTGCCTCCAATTGGCGAAAGTGACCATGCGGTCATGACTTGGGAAATTGCAAAATATGAGGAATATTCAGTCAGGAAGGGATATTTGTGGAACTACAAGGCAGGTGATTATGACAAGCTTAGGAAGAAGCTTAAATCTGTCTCTATGTCATAAAATACTGAAGGGTAAGGATGTTAGTAGTGCATGGGATATAGTTAATGATCATTTAGAAGATGCAGTATTAATTGTTAATTGGGAGGGTTAATCGGGTAGGAGTTAGATGAATGAGTAATATCACTGAGCATGAGCTGCAGAAGAAGAAAATGCTGTGAAAGGTATATAAAGAGAAATTTGACCAGCAAAAACTCATGAACAGTACAAGTCTCAGGCAAGAATGATGACCAGCATGGCAAGTAAGGCAAATTCAGATTATGAGAAGAATTTAGCCTAGCAGGCCAAAAGAAATCCCAAAAGTTCTTTTGTTATGTGTAAAGTAAGAAGAAGAATGACTATAGAAGATTAACCTTAATAAGTGATGATGATGATGATGATGATGGTCACGAGTAGATGGAAGCGGATAAAATAGTTCAGTTACTGAGTGACCACTTTGCAAGCATATATCTTCCTGGTGAGGTTACTGCTTTAATCTATGTGACAGACACTAATGCGGGAACAGATGTGGATGAATTGGAGGTCCATACGATATTGCAGAATTTCAATGTAAATACAGCTGTGGGATTAGATGGGATCTCAGCTAGGGTTTTGCGAGAATGTACAAGAGAACTGGCAATGCTCTCGACTAAGCTGTTTAATTTAAGTCTCAGCTCTAGCAGAGTTCCAAGGGAGTGGAAAGAGGGTAAAATTATTCCTTTTCAGAAGGGAGGTTCTAAGAGTAGAGTAGCAAATTATAGACCAATAAGTATCTCAGGGGGTGGTGGTAAAAGTATTAGAAAAATTGATAAAAAAAAAAGAGAATTCAAGAATGGGTAGATAAAATATGATACTGTAGGGTCAGCATGGCTTTGTGAAGGGTCGATCATGCTTTAGTAAATTACTAAGGCATGACCACTATGATAGAGTAACAGCTGAGTTGAATAAAGGAAATAGCTACACAATGATTTTGCAAAGGCATTTGACAGAATACCACATGGAACACTGTTACACAAATTAGAACAAATGGGGATGGACATGACACTGGTTAAGTGGATAAGAGGGTGGCTGCTGGACACATAACAAAAAAGTGGTATATGGAGGGGCAGAAACGAGGCGAAAGCAGATGACTAGTGGTGTGCCACACGGTTCAGTACTGGAACCATTGCTGTTTCATTTATACATAAATGATATAGGAAATAACCTGAAAGGAAATAGTCATTTATTTGCTGATGATGCGAAATTAGGTAGAGCAACAGTTAATCAAGGCGAAGTTAATCAATTTAAATTGCAGGACAATTTAAATAGGCTGTCAGTATGGGCAAAAGATAATGGGTATCAGTTTAATGTCGAGAAATGTAAAGTCATGCACTTTGGAATAAATAGATTACAAGCAGTTTATCACATCGATGGCACTGTACTCCAGGAAATAGATGAAGCTAGAGATTTAGGGGTGGTGGTAGACAAGAGAGTTAAAGTTTAGAGGACATATTTCGAAGGTTGCATATAAGATTACTTGGTTATTGAAGAACACATTAACAAGTAAATATAAAGAAGTTGTAATTCCCCTTTATAAGGCCTTGATACGCCCGCATCTGGATTACTGTGCTCAAGTCTGGTCTCCTGGATTTCTTGGGGGGAGGTGGAGAGTGAAAGCGGTGGAGAGGATTCAGAGACGAGTAACCAAGATGGTGAGTGGCCTGTGGAATATGCCCTATGAGGATAGATTGAAGGTGAGTGGATTGCAGAAGTTGGTTGATAGGTGAAAAAGAAGGGATATGATAGAAACATTTAAGTTGCTTAAAGGATTTTATAGGATAGGTGCAGGGGAAATGTTTCAGCATTTGGCTAGAGGGACCAGAACAAGGGTGTCATCCCTGGAAGTTGAATAGGGGTGTGGCCAGTAGGGTTATGAGGACTAGATTTTTTTTGCTTAGAGAGTGGTGAATGAGTGGAATGGTTTGCCAGAGTCAGTCGTTGCTGCTGCTTTTTCTGTTAAGGGGTTCAAGGAGAGGTATGATAGATTGGATCTACCACGATGAGTCTTCGGACTTCGTGGAGGTGCCCCTATTATAATAATAGTTCATATCCTGATTATTTTTAATAAAATAACAATCACGACATATCAGAAACAGCCACAGGTACACCTGGGCTATCTAAATGTCGATGTGCAGAAACAATTCTTAGTCATTACATAATTCTGTTCTAAACGAGAAAGTGGAGAAAATATCGAAATTTTAACATTGACTTCGAGTGGGAAATGCAAATACATAACGTTTACATTTTCTTAAAACAAAGACGGGAGCATCGCTAAAAGATCACATAAAATATTTCTCATTATTGACGTTTTATATTATATATATAGTCCTTATAAGGACTGGCTTAAAGGGGCGAAGCAAGAATGCTTTTCATATTCCCCGTTATCTGTAGCGGACAGTGTAGGGATAAGGTTATTGAGCTATTATTAAAGCTCTGATCATGGCAGGAGGGTAACAGCAATAGCCGAGCCTCAGTTAGAGCTTCATTAGCTACAGCATTGCCATCCATTACCCTCCAAGGATATTGGATTGAATGAATCAATCACCGCATCTCACGGTCGATTGATTCATTTTATCCTCGAACTTATATATATATATATATATATATATATATATATAAATATACAGTATATATATATATATATATATATGTGATTAATATTTTATGAAAATATAAATTTAATATTTTTAATTTCTTAAATTCAGAATTATTAAAGACACTATTTTTATAATTCCTATAATGTTTTTATAGAGAAAATTTAATTAAAATTTTAACTATTTGCATGTGGCGATCTTAAAAATATGTGATTAAAAATATAATGTTTCTTATTTGTAGTGTCAATACTAGTTGTTCCTAATCATCGATGTGTGAGACTATGTCCGAATTGTATAAACACATTCCACGCTTCTATTAAACAAACACGTGAATATTGATGTATTGATGTCGCCTGAGGAGAAGTCGACCAGAAATAATTTATCGTTTTCTGTTGATTTAATATAGCGAAAAGTTCAGGTATAACGGATTTTATTTCGCTGTTGGTTTTTTATGGGAAATATAAACTAGAAATTTGGCCTTTAACTTTGGTCAAAATTTTTTCATATTTCCGATAAAAACAAACAAATTAAAATCCATAACGTGATTTTCAGATATAATAGACGGAGGAAAGAAAATCCTGGATTATTTAAGTAAGGAAGAAGGACATTTTTTAAAAACAAATCCTTAGAAAAGGTAAAACCAGTTATGTTAGCCTTATTATTCGTTTGACATTACTTATATATACACTGCTTGGGCAGAAAAGTAGAACACTTCAGTATCATATAGGATTACCGTCTGTATCTAATGACAGCTTCATTTTGAATTGCAAATATTAATAATAGTAAATATTTTATTATTATTATTATTATTATTGCATATTTAAAGCACTTCTTTGACAATAATGTCTCTTTTTGGCCTCGTATACCACTTTGTGGTATTTCTGAACACGGAAGTGGTATAGTGGGGTAAGGAATGTATTCTGATTGCATTATTGAGTTCCTCAAAGTATTGACAAAGATATTTGGATGGGTTCTTATCTACTTGAAATAGTCATCGTTTTCAGGGTAGAAATATTAATGATTGTAAACATACGTGATTGTTTAAATGCATAAAACCTACCTCATATGGATATTCATATGACGATTATTTAATGTTTGATCTTTATTTAATATAATCAATGCATGACAGGAAATGTTTTATTTCTCTCTGTCTGTCACTCTTTTTTTTAGTATAGTGAAAAAAATATCAAAATACATATATACCGATTTTCCTCAAATGATAAATAAAATATACTGAATATCTAAATTAAAGTATTTTGTTTGAGAACTATTATTATTATTGACTCTCTATACGTATCTTTCAATTTATTATATATATATATATATATATATATATTTTTTTTTTTTTTTTTTTTTTTTTTTTTGGAAGTGGGCGGAGAGATGGACTGAGTCCTTGACTCTTTATCCCTTCATCTGATCGAAGAAAATATGTGGATGGGGTGTTATTTATGTGGATTGGATGTTATTGAGCTAAAAGCTCTAGCAATGGCTGGGTAACGGCAATAGCCGAGCTTCAGTTAAAAGTTCATTGGCTACAGCATTGCAATCCGTTACCCTGGGTTCACCGATATCCCATTATTTATGTTTATATTTAGTCTTTAAAAAGACTGGCTTAAAGGGACGAAGCAAGAATGCTTTTCATAATCCCCGTTATCTGTTGAGGACAGTGTAAGGATGAGAAAGATATTATTGAGCTATATAACACTCTGATCACGGCAGGACGGTAACAGCAATAGCCGAGCCTCGGTTAGAACTTCATTGGCTACAGCATTGCCATCCATTACTCTTCAATGATATTAATCACCGCATCTATATATATATATAGACGCATATATATATATATATATATATATATATATATATATATATATATATAAAATGTTAGCCTTAATATGTTTGTACGGACTTTTCAGTCCTTATAAGGACTGGCTTAAAGGGGAGAAGCAAGAATTATTTTCATCTTCCCCGTTTTCATCCATTTTCTTAGTTCTTAAAAGAACTGGGAGATGGACTGAGTCCTTGACTCTTTATCCGTCATCTGAATGAAGTGAATCTGTGTGGATGGAGTGTTATTGAGCTAAACGCTCTAGTCATGGCTGGGTAACGGCAATAGCCGAGCATCAGTTAAAACTTCATTGGCTGCAGCATTGCCATTTGTTACTCTGATTAGTAAGTAAAGGGTAAAATCTCAAAAAATCGGACGATCTCTAGGCCACTCCATAGTGGGCGAAAGACCGTCCATATCTCAGCGTTGGTTCCACTCAGTGACGGGCTCCCCGACCACTGAGCAGAACCGCTCAAATTCCGAGGAAAATAATTCACCGGCAAGAACCCCTCAGCGGGCCGTGCCGGAGAACACCTTCCCCGGAGACTCAAAGTGCTCCCTTAAGGCAAAAACCTTAAGAGAGCGAACTCAAAAACTCATCACCCAGAGACTCAAAGCTCCCTTAAGGCAAAAACCTTAAGAGAGCGAACTCAAAAACTCATCACCCAGAGACTCAAAGCTCCCTTAAGGCAAAAACCTTAAGAGAGCGAACTCAAAAACTCATCACCCAGGATAACAGCAACAGCTGAACCTCAGTTAACTTCCTTGGTTCTGCATTGCCATTTGTTACCCTGGAAGTCCTAAAAAGGACTATGTCAGAAGTCCTTCATCCATTTCGTTTACGTAAATTCGAACTAAAAGGTTGCAAATCGATAGTACAGATGGTATAGTTGAGCTGAGGAATATATGATTCAGACAGAGTACTCTAAAAACCAAACAAAGAAATACTATAATAGAAGATATTATAGATCCATCCGTATTTTATAGCGAAATATACAAATAAACTTAAATTAGAAATTTATCAAAGAGCTTATGAGAATACAGTCTTCGGTATTGGAAATGCCGAAGGCTATATTCTCATAAGCTGTCTGGTAAATTTTGCATTTTTTTAAAGATTTTTTCTACATTTGTCTATAAAATATTGATGGATCCATAATATTCTTTGTTCTAATATCTGATGTTTTTTGTCAAATTGAAGCCTTTCGGCTCTATACTTTAGTGAACAAAAGTTTTATTACCACTTGCATTCTCTAATAAGAGGGAGATTCTGTTCTCATACGAAGCGATCTCTTATTGATCTGTTATGCTTTTTTATTCAATGTCTTTTCTTCTATCTCATTTCTGAACCAACTCACTACAAGTACGCATTAGTGGGTGAGATGCCATGCTGTTAGTTGGAAAACTCAACTTCCGTAAGTTCTTAAGGTGATGACAAAAATTTGTAGCAATAAATGTGTCAGTTTTTTAACCTGAGAGTAATTAAATCATTATTTCTTTTGGTTAAAACAGTTGCCTGTGTTATTTAATGCTTCATTTCCGCATAAAAAAACTGTTTTTTTTTATCTCGATGTGTAGTGTACAAGACTATATGTATGTATTATAAAATTTCCAGAAGCAACTCCCCCCCCCCAAAAAAAAAAAAAAATTTATATTCGGAAGGTGACATGAAGGTAATTCTTAAATATATTCTTACTAAAGAAATGTGTGATTCTCTTGTACCAATATTCTTTGTTTCAGCCTAAGAGAAGAGGCGAGGGTTAAAGTTGGAAACTACACCGACCCAGACATCCAAAGGTTAACCGCCAATAGCGTGAGTTTCGCCTCCCCTAAGAAAAGAAAGGTATTTGAAATGCCACCCACAGTCCGTGAGATTACTGAAGGGAAATTAAGACCTCTCTCATCGGTTAACATATACTGTTAAGTTTCGGAGAGTTTCCCTTTCCAATGACCTACGGAACGGCCAGAATGAGGGGGGGGGGGGAAGTCGTGGGGAAGAGGAGGTAGAGAAGAATGAGTTTGTTGACTTTTGTACGATGCCCGTTGTTGCTAGTGCGAGTACCTATTTTCCAGAAATTAAAATGTGTTTTGTGTGAATTTTAATTGTAGGTTGGCATCTTATACTTCAGAGGCCAATAAACCATTCCTGATGTTTTTTCCTCTCTGGCGACAGTTATGGTGCTTGTGAAATGCGCATATATGTCTGCATTTACCCGAGGAAAGATGAGTTAAAGTTCCATTGCTTAGATATATGGGCTAAATCTTTCTCAGGTCTTCCCCCCCACACACACACACACATCCTATTTCAGTTGTCCACCTCTTCATTGCGAACTTGATAAGCATATCTCTATTTAAACAAATATTTCTGATAGTTGGAAACAGTTTTCTGTTTGTCTTGAATTACATCTATACTTGGGAGACTACGAATTATTGCTGACATTAATATGAGTTTACTTGATTTTTTTTTTATGTATTTTATTTTCCTCAGTCGCCACACATCGAATATCTTAACTCTAGAATAACTAAAAATACTATTTTTTGACAGCATGATAGAGTGTGTGTTAGTTATTCACAATATTTTGTTTATTTAACTTCTCAACTGCTAAAAACAACTGTCATCAGTAATAAGAACACTGTGTTATGTGTGTGTGTGTGTGTGTGTGTGTGTGAGTATGAATGGGATATTAATCTTCATTTTTTCCATAACGTAGAGTAAATTACATCTATTAATTTTGCAAATTTACACACACACACACACACACACTTTCTACACACAGACACACACACGTGTGTGTGTGTGTGTGTGTAGAAAGTTTTTTTTTACCTTGGATATAATATATGTTAACGATACCAAGCTATTTTAAACCTGGTTTTAATCTATTTCCCAAGTAAGCAAACAGACAAGTAAGTGAAGTTTGCACCTGCAAGTAGTGCAAGTCTTAGGCAACTCGTGGTAAAGGTGGTATTTCTAAGCCTGACTCCCACTGATGAGACCTTAATAAAGGTCGAAACCGGTCTGGGTAGTGGCCCCCTTGCCTTTAATGCATAGCATCATACACCTCCTCGAGGAGATGTGCTTTACATTATGGGTAAATATTAAGAATAGTGATCAGAGATTATTCCACCTTTACCACGAGTTGCCTAAGACTTGCACTACTTGCAAGCGCAAACTTGACTTTCTTGTCTGTTTGCTTACTTGGGAAATGGAGTAAAACCAGGTTTAAAATAGCTTGGTATCTTTAACATATATATATATATATATATATATATATATATATATATATATATATATATATATATATATATATATATATATATATATATATGCACACACTTTAATCGATCATGTATGTTTACTTAAATCCGCATATTTCGTTACTGAATAACACACGACATATATGTCTATTCATTGAACAGTTTGGATGTTTACCAGAACGAAAGTAAAAATGCAAATAGTAAGTAAATTGTTATTATTACGGATGCGATTAACGATATCAGCTTTAATTGTGAAGCAATTTAAGACGAATAACTACATCCTATTGTCAGTTCATGAACTTCATCTGCCGGTGTGAGACCCTGCCCACTTATTAGAGGCTCGAAGTGACTTTAAAAAAAGTTTCATATATAGTCTCTAGAACAGGGCTTCCACTAGGTAAAACTCTTACTGAGACTTTGTAAAAAATAAAAATTAAAAAATTCATTAAAGTTAACTAGAATAATAATATTTAATAATAATAATATATAATTAAATAATTGTTTATATTTTTAGCATTTTCTTAAAAAATAAAATAATACAAGATGTTTAACACCATGGAAAATATTATATCTGTAATGACTTATAGGAATTTAGTGTGGGTAAATTGTTTTTTTTGGGATGGCAATGCTGTAGCCAATGAAGTTCTAACTGAGGTTCGGCTATTACTGTTACCCTCCTGCCATGATCAGAGATTTAATAGCTCAATAACACCTTATCCCTACACTGTCCTCTACAGATAAACGGGGAAGATGAAAAGCATTCTTGCTTCGCCCCTTTAAGCCAGTCCTTATAAGGACTATAAATTGTTTTTACGAGGATACGGAGATAGTACGTTAATCGACCGTGGGATGCGGATGGCAATGCTGTAGCCAACGAAGTTCTAACTGAGGCTCGGTTATTGCTGTTACCCTCCTGCCATGATCAGAGCTTTAATAGCTCAATAACACCTTATCCCTACACTGTCCTCTACAGATAACAGGGAAGATGAAAAGCATTCTTGCTTCGCCCCTTTAAGCCAGTCCTTATAAGGATAAATTCTTTTCACTAAAAATGTAAAACGGAGAAATTCATTTGTTCTTCTAGCTTGGAACAATTTTGCAAAGTGCAAAAAACTGATGAAATTCAAAATATTCAAAGGAAAGGTTAAAGATTGTTTTGACTTCCCTAGTTTTTTATTATTATTATTAATGAACAAACAGTTATGCTTTTTTTAATTAGTTCAGTCACGTTGTTTGTTTTCAGAGATTCATAATTTTTCGATTGTTCATTTTTTTTTTCTTTCGCTTCCATTCGTGTTATATCAGCGGTTGTTTGCTAATATTTCAAGTTTTAATCTCCTCTCTTGTAATGTTTATGAAATAAAGTCTGAGGTGTGCGGACTAACATATTGCCTTACCGATCATATTACACCTTTGATTATGTGCTTTCATCGTATTCTTGGCCCTTTGCGAGTTCTTGTGAATAGGGTCTTTGAACTTTCTTCCGATATTTCATGACTCAAGGTCCTCTTTGTATCTTATTACTACTCGGTTCGGAAAATGGACTTTCTATTACTATTTATCTTTCCACTATTCATTAATATTCTTGGTTCCGTTTGGAACAGTGGGACTTCGATTTAACAACCTCTGTAATAATATACTGTTCGGTTCTTCCTGTCTATCAGTGCAACATTGTCGGACGTACTTGATCTTGATCAGCAAATGAAGTTCAGAATTCGTTTCCCATTCCATTTTTTGATCACTTAGCACACAATAGCATATGCGAAAATGTACGCTTCGAATCATTATTTCCCTCTGTTGCTTCGCACTGAGTTTTCCATATTTTAAATTCGTTTATATATGGAATTATGGCTCATTCATCCAATGTGACCTTCTTCTAAAAGTCTCCATAGCAAAGTCTGAAGAACAATACGTGCATTTTTTTCTTTTTTTCTTCAATCAAGGTTCATTCGATCTCAGACACAGGCTGAAGGATATTTCCAAACAATTGGTTTTAACTCTTGCAAAACGTGACAAATGGACCTCTTGAAAGACATCCTTAATGATGCCACACTTTCACGGGGGGGGGGGGGGGAGTATGAAAATTGTAACATATATTTTGGGTGCTTGGGAACCCGTCTAAAACAATGTCACATCACAAATAAATTGAAGTATTTTTCTGGGTAAAAATTCAGAATTTTTTAGAATTAAAAGGCGCCATTCTGGTATTTTAAATATGAACAGAATTAAATTATTGATTTATTGTATTTTTAAAAGTTACAGAAACCAGAAATAAACTGAAAAAGCAGAACATCATCTATTTGGATAAAATTGCATTTTATTTATTACTTTTTTAAAGTGACATTTATGACATGGGGAAGAACTTGAAGCTCTATGGCAGTTTGTAATGAAGGTAATAACTGGAAACAATTCTAGAAAAAAAAAGCACATTACATGATACTTTCGCAGATGATTCTATCTTCAAAATATTCACAACATTACTTTACTAAACCAAATATGTTAGTTTAAAATATATTCAATGATGTATATTTCTTAATTATTTTTCATTTATAGTGACTTCAATTTTTTTTTCTTTATGCATATTTTTAAACGAGTCGCTGAAATGCAGATCTCAATCTTTTTCGGGGCCCTTTTAAGGCGAAAATACAGTTGATAATCTGTTTTTTTGTTTTTTGTTTTGTTTTTTATCTCTGTCTTGCTAAGGTCTAAGTTCACCTTTTTCTTGACGTTCCAGTTAAAGACTTAATTCTTGCTGAACAATAAAGAATTCCAAGGTAGTCATTTGTGTCGGCACAAGAGCGCACTGAACGCCTTGTTCATGTCTCGCCTATCTTATTAATGGAGACTCCGGTACTCCGAACATTTAGGGGAAGAGCAAGGTGTATTTATGGTGGTGTGATATCTTGACTATTATTATGATATCTGATTCTCTCGACACACTAGTTAATGACGTCCCATTGCTACCATCATTCATCCCAAAAACACCACACAGAGAAAGATATATACTACACACAAGGCATAAAGGGTGTAATTCTTGCTTTTTTTTTTTTTAGAGGGGGGAGGGTTAGAGTTCAAGTGAATTTAATGATGACTTTTAAATAGCTTTTGGGAAAATTCTTGTTGAGTACGTACTGGAAGTTCTGAACGGTATATATATATATATATTTTTTTTTTTTCGACATCTATCTCTCTCTTATTGTAGATTTTCTTTTATTTGCGTTTCATTCTTCAGTAATGTTGTTTAATATTTTGTTCGTTTTTCTCAATAACATTATATATTTACCAGATAAGCATTTTAACCGCGGGTGGGTACATCCCCACACCAGAAGGGGAGTGCGTGTGTAGGTAAGTTGTTAAGAAAAAATTATATAAACGTATGCAGAATTTTTCTAAGAAGAAATGTCGATTTTTTTTTTTAAATTTTAGAATATGTTGACATTTATTTAAATTATTATAAATTAAAACACGCTATGGTCAATAACAGACGATGATATTGATTGATAATATAATCCTTACATAACCGGTATTACTGTTTACATTGTATCAATTCAAATTGCTAGTTTAACTCGGTAAATGTAAGCAAACAAATTAAATGCTACTAATTAATAATCCAATAAATATTAGTACTTTTATCTAATGCTATAAACTATAACAAGAACTGAATCCAAATGTGTCAAAATGAAATATACTGATTCGATTTATCACTGTCTCGGAGTTGTGTAAGCCGAAACCTGTCCCTATTGCTTGGAGTCGGTGTCAGACGAAAAGCCTACTAATGACTATCATCTTTTAAATTTTGTTCATTATAAAAAATTTTATATTAAACTATAGACTTTATTAAGGTTATTTTTTCGCTGATTTATTGAAGTGATTACAACATGTTTGGTTAGAATTTGCAACTGCAAATTATTCTACCAACCAAACTGCATGGACTTTTCTTCCCTATATGCGCTACTGGTATAGGGAAGATAAACAGATGGCTCACTTAACTTAATACAATCGATATAAGAAAACTAAAATCTTCAAAGTTGTTACTATACCTCGAATAACTTCCAGAACTATCAAAAACTATATATAAAAAAATAACAATAGCTAATTGCTCGTTCTAAGATAGAACGGATAAACATTGAATGGTTGTTTACATACAAAGTGTTTCAGAAAATGGACATACAATTATTAAATGAATATTTAAGAACGTTGTTGACATTCTAATTAGTGACCCACACGTGTTCGTCGCAATCGCCAATACGAAACGATACTCACAATAACAAAGAATATAATATGGAGGATGAGGTTTAAACGATGCAAAATAACTTTGAAGTGGGAATAAAAATTCGAAAAATGTGTATGTAGTAAAGAAAGGGAAAATGTAAAATTCCAACGGAATTTCAGCCATCCATCTTGAAGAAAAATTTTCCTTACATACGCCAAAAAAACGAGTCTAAAGAGACAGTCTAGAAGACTCAGTGCGCCAACCGGCAAGAAAAATTCTGCTATGATGTTAACAGAGTTCACACGTGCTCAATCAGTATCGCGTTGCCTTTCAGATTCTCGTTGAGTTCACACGTGCTCAATCAGTATCGCGTTGCCTTTCAGATTCTCGTTGAGTTCACACGTGCTCAACGAGAATCTGTAACGCAACGTCATACCGGAAGTGCAGGTGTACATCGCATTCTCCAAAGAGATAAATGGAAATCTTATGTGTCGAGACTATTGTACGGGATGACCGAAGATGAATTGTGGAGCTGTATATGGTTCAGCAATGGAGGGAGTGGGAGGAGGGATACACCATAAAAGATCAATAGTAAAACGATATTTGTGTGTGTATGTGAGAGAGAGAGAGCTAGTCTTTTGAAATCATCTGAACACTTGTGTAAAGGCAGTGCTTTATCATCTTGGATTATGATGAATCCATCCTTTTTTTTTTTTTTCAGTGGACTGTCTGTGCTTATCATTCGTCACATCTATGATGAGATACTTGTCTACCAAAAAAAAAAGTTGTCTATCCTTCTCATTACCATCGTGATCTCGGCATATCTTGAACCTCTCCCCCCCCACACACACACTTTAAGTTTTCGCCTAATTTAAAACTCCACTTGACTTTTGTGTCATATCACATGAAATATATACTGAACATTTGAAAACAATTCATAATCCAATAATATAAATAACAGTGGTATGGCTAATTCCATCATTTACCTCCCTAAACGTTTTTCAATTGATTGTTTTCATCTGTCAACATTGTTCAGAAGCAAATGATGGCCAATCTGTACTTCGGACAGCAAGGACAATTCTCAATGTTTCGTGAAACCTGAATTCGAATACAATCTAGCATGTCAGGAATCTTTACGTATGCGAGAGTAAAGGGTTACATCTCCTATAATGATTTTTATTATTTTTTCTGGATCTGTTTTTACAAAAGAAAAATTATAAGTAACTGAACACACGAACAGTGGCGGCTCGTGGCTTGAAATCGTGGGGGTGCTGCAACTTTCGAAATATACATACACACTGTAAGTACAGTGTATACGTGTTTGAATAAAATATCAAAATTATCGTAAAAATTAAAAAAAATTAAACATGAAAACATATTGTTTATTATCGATAAAATTATACAGTTTAGTATAATTCAAAATTACTTTAAAATAAAATCCATTATCATAACTCCAATAATGTTCTAAACTAAAAACTATTAACAAATGTTATGTCTTTAATTGTAATGTCTAAATATTTAAAGAGACAGAGTAAACACGATAAGCACTACGAACCCTCTACTGCTGGCGCAAACTGCATATAAACAACGGTGGAACTGCGCGACGGACAGTGCCACATTACGCTAATAGCTCGCATCTCACTATGACGTGCATATGCTTGCGTGCGTAGCAATATGACACTGTGGTATAAACACATTGCTGCTAGCGTCCTTCGCCCTCCTAAGTACTACAAGATGGATTTTTATTATTTTTTATACAAAATAAGAGAATTGTATAGGATTGTTGATGATAAAATTAAATATTACAAGCAAATATAAATAAATGAATAAATATATTTATTTATCGAAAAAAATTGGGGGTGCTGCAGTTCCGCAGTGTCTATGCACGAGCCGCCCCTGCACATGAAATAGAAGAATATCAGCAAGCCCATAATATTTTATGTAAAATTTTTTTTTCAACTGTCCCACAGCTAAATAGACAGGTAACTATAAACATAAAATCTCGTTATTCAAGTGAATATAGGACCTCGACTAATCAGGTGTTCTGAATAATTAACTGCATGAATATGACGGCTGTACTGGCTACAGCTAGCCAAGAAGAATAAAGTGCAGTGATTTGTTTTATGTAGCGTGAAGGTGTAGCAGACGCGGAAATTTTTCTACGCTTTCATTTCTTCGTATTTTCTAGAGAAAAAAAAATGGTGATGAAGAATGATAAAAGAACCCAACTGCAGAGTTGGATTCCTCTAGCATTCAGAGTTGTTGTGATTGTGAAGCCATTCTCAAAACTTTATTTTCATAAACTGAAGCAGAAAGTAAATGCATAGCTTGCGGCCCATTTGAAATCTCATATACTACAAATTGGTTATTCCAAATCGCCCATGTGTATTGAGGGAAAAAAAAAAAACCACGCATAGCTATGTTTGGAAATGATGTCATTGAATGCTAGTATAGTTTTTATTTTAAGGAATATGCTGAGTATTAAAATAAATTCAAGTTAATAATATACGTAATCTTACAACTCATCTTTGACTATGGCTTGTAGCAAAATACATACAACGTATAACGCTACTGTCAAGATGGATGAAGCAAAAATGCTTTTCATATTCCCCTTTTGTCTGTACAGAGAATGATTTGGGAAAGGGAGTTTTGTGAGCTTTAAGCTCGCCCTCTGGGGGGTAGCTGTATTAGTTAATCAGCTGGGAGTAGAATAGCTTTCGGTCTTTTGCATTTGTAGTACTGTACTCTGTTTCGTTATAATTGACAGCTTGTACGATCAGTGGGTTTGAATGCGAACTTGACTTGATGAAGAATTTTTCTGCGAGATCACGAAGAAGGGAGGAGATGTATGGAATGCCTGTTTCTCGATGAATCTGTGAATTTCTGATAAACTATGGAGCATCTAGAATCATCCTTAGGCACTTATTTTGGATTCTTTGTAGTTTGATAGTGTTTGATAGTGAAGTGTGACTCCATGCTGGTGAGGCGTAGGTAATTACTGGACGTATAACCATCCGGTAAAGTAGCAAGTTATTTTGTAAGTAGTAATTTATTCAACTCTACCGAATGGTCAACTCTTGCGGTTGACCATTCGGTAGAATTGAGCTATTACTTTGGATATCTTGGAGCCAATGAGATTGATGTGCTTGTTAAAAAAGGAGTTTCTTATCGAGTAGTACCCCAAAGATATTTGGTCTCTGATTGCCATGGGATCTTTTTTACTAGAAAGCAAGATGTCTTCCTTAATGCACACCTTTTTTTTTTCTAGAGAATAACATGGCTGAGGTTTTGAGGGAATTTGCTTGAATCCTCGAGTTGGTGAACATTTTTCAAGTGCGTTGATACTCCCTTGGAGTCTACTGATTGCCAGGCGAGGGCTGAGAGACCTTGCTAGGATAGCAGTGTCGTCAGCATAAAGGGCCGTAATGATTGTTCTTGAATTTAGAGGGATGTCTGATACGTAAATTGTGAACAGTAGTGGGGCCAGAAGGGTACACTAGCAAGAATTTTGCACTTTGATGAAACAATTCCGTTAACCTTTACGTGCATGTATCTTTCGCTAAGGTATGAGTTAGTAAGTTTTACTAGCTTAATTGGGATTTTGTTTTCAATAAGTTTGAAGATAAGGCCTTGATGCCAGACCTTATCGAAGGCCTTGACAACTCCAAGAACACAGCAGCGGTGTGGAGGTGCAAGTTGAAACCATGGATGATGTGTTCTGTTAATCGGTGAATCAATAATCCCAAATTTCTCATTTGGGATTATTTTATGTTTGTCCACTGCTAGTTGTAGCCTTGTTAGGATGACTTTTTCTGTTACTTTGCCGAGGCAGGAAAGAAGTCTGATGGGCCTGTAGCTTTGGAGGAGTTGTGGGTTATTACCAGGCTTTTTCAGAGAGATGATGTCAGCAGTTTTCCAAGCTTCTACTTTTTCTTCATCTGAGTGTGCAATTCCATTTTAGTCTTCATAGGGGGGAAGGAGTTGTTTTTTTTTTTTTTTTGCTAAGAGTTTTTAGAAATTTCCATATGGAGTTATCTTCTGGGTTGATTTCCGTAAGTTTAGATTCCCATTCGGAATTCCTGTGTTTCTGGAGAGCTTCTCGAACCTGGCTGTTCAAGTTGTTTAAGGTTGTTTTGTCCTGCGGTGCCCTCGTGTTGTGGTATTGCTTTCTGGCTTTGTTTTTAGCCCTAATCAGGTGTATAATATCTTCCGGAATCCGACTGGACGAGTGGAAGGCAGTGGTTTGCATGACTGATGTTATTGCGGTGTTTATTTGTTTTGTTAGGTTGCTTACGGCTAAGTCTGTGTCTTCTTTTTTGCGAATGACGGGAGGTTGGCTGATGTGATCTGGGAGAACCGTAGAGAGCGTATCCCATGCTATAAAAGAGTTGAGGAGAGAGCTGGTCCTGGGTACCTAGCTTGAGGTGGATGGGATTATGATCTGAAGTAAGCTCTTCTAATGTCTCCAGCTGATATTGATATCAGCTGGAGACATTAATGAGCTAGTACTAGACATAGTTATCCTGAGGATAACTATGTCTAGTACATCCGAACTTTCTGATGGGCTATAGTGGGTGGGCTCGGTAGGTCCAGCTACTACTGATGAGTTGAGTGACGTGTAGTTAAACAAAATACGGCCTTTGGAGTTGATTGACGAACTGAACAAAGTTGTATATTTGGAGTTGAACATTCCTGCTATAATTATGAAATCTGTGGAGCCGAGGATGGAATCTAAATCCGATGTCAATAGTGGAGTGCTGGGAGGATTGTACGCTGCATAGATTTGAAATCTACCTGCGTTGTTAGTGGTCACTTCAAGGTTTAGAGTTTGAGGGTTGATTAAAACATTGTGGCTTAAATAATTTTTAATAAAAATGGCTGTGCCACCACCACTAGAGTTAGGTCTGCCTGTCCTATATAGTATATCCTCTTAATCTTAAATTGTTAGATGGTCTGAGGTGTGATTCGCTGATCAAGATTATGTCCGGATTGTATCCGTTTGCGAATTCTTGCAGCTCAAGAATTTTATTTGTCAGGCCGTTAACATTCCATGCTATAATCATGAGGGAGTTTGGTTTGAATTTTTTATACATTGTAGAGGGCTGTCAATATGGATTGGATTTCTAGATAGAATCTCTTTCTGGAAGATGGTGAGGTGCTTGCTTTGTTGAGTTCATGCAGCATGGTGGCAAGTGAAGTAGTTAGAACTGATGTTAACTTGGAGTTTGTTTCATCTTGAGATGAAGAAATCTGGGTTCGTTCCGCCTCTGCGTATGTTTTGGTAATGGATGAAGGTCGCGTACCTTCCTGTGTTGCTGAAAGTGAGGTATTTCGATCAGGAGGGCGACCTGCTTGGTTGCTTATGGTGTCATTGCATGGGAGAGCAGGGTTCACTCTTGCTGACCCACGATTTTTTGGGTGTAAAAGGTCCCCTTGTAATTAGCGGGATGTGATCCTCTACAGTTAGCACAACAGGCAGGTGTAGATCTTGGCTTGGTGCAGGTGTCGGTCTGGTGTCCCTCTCCACATTTCAGACATCTGTAGGCAGCTCTGCACAACTTTTGGGCGTGCCCGAATTTTTGGCATCTATGGCATTTGCCCTGTCGATGACTTCTTCCTTAGAGGCTCGGTTGTAATTTTGAGCCTGCAAATATCCTTTTCTGTGCGTTGCTGATTTCGACCAACACCAGCAACATTGGCCTTTTGTCATATCTCAGCATCCTGCTGACTTTGATTGGGATCAGTCCTTGACTGATGAAGTCGGCAGTGATCTCATCAGTTGTGATGCCCTCAGCAAATCCCTTTAAGCACCACTTTAAAATTTTTCTCGCTTGCTAGTATGGAAGGGAAATTTGGAGTTGTCCAGCATTTTCGTCATCTTACGATAATCTGAAACAGTAGCAGGATGAATCTTTACACCCCCTCATCAGTATTTCTTGCCCTGGAGAAGTTGATGTTTTGTTCTCCTAGGGACCTTGAGACTGAGGTCTCCAGGAGACTTGAGATACACTTCTCTTTGTCTCGGAGAATAACTGGAGGGACCTTTTCTTTTCTGTCTTGGGTATCTTGGGTATCATGTGTTGCTACATCCTCTGCCATATGATCTTCAGATGTTCTTCGCCTTTTGTTTGATTGTTCCTCCTGAGGACAATCATATTGTCGGGGAGTCTTTGGTGGTGGGACAGGTGTGAAGTCCAATTCAGTCGTTGACTTGAGTGTAGATATTCAGGAAGCCGGGATATTCTGCCTCAAATTTCTTTAAGATAAATTTAAGAAGTCAAGTGTCAGATCTGATCTTTGTTTAGATTTTGAATGGTGTCCTTGATGTCTTTTATGTTTTCCATTTTTGTTCACCGTGTATTGTTGGAGAATATTCCGGTGTCTGTAGATAATCCTGTAGACTTCAGAGGGTCTACTGACGAAGATCTTATGATCTTCCAGCAAAGTCCCGTAGACACACAAATGTGTCTACCAGCAAATTAATACTTAAGTTTAAAATACCCTAATTAAATAGGAAGGCGTGTTGAGAATTCAC
Organism: Typopeltis vanoorti; assembly: GCF_054136105.1. Classification (NCBI taxonomy): domain Eukaryota; kingdom Metazoa; phylum Arthropoda; class Arachnida; order Uropygi; family Thelyphonidae; genus Typopeltis; species Typopeltis vanoorti. The sequence goes on from NC_143552.1 coordinate 115,070,698, forward strand.
TTTGCCACAGGATGAAAGCCTACCTCCCTAAAAAAACCATAAATCCACCGCTAGTCCTCATTTCGGGTGGGGCCAACACGGCCATAAGACCTCGTGCATTTTTCATGCTGGGGGAGGGGGGGGGCAGTAGGAATCAAACTGTGTCAGCGCCAGTGCAATGTGAGATTCCCGAAAAACCTTGTATGAAATCTAATCGGGCTCAATCTAAAATAACACGTCTGATCTCTTCAAAAGTCCAAACGAAACTCTATACATTTATTATTATTATTATTATTATTATTATTATTATTATTATTATTATTATTATTATTATTATTATTATTATTATTAAGAGAGACCTCCAGGGAGGCGATATACTACATACACACACAGCTATCATACTTATTCTTGAATTAATTCCCACTGCTTGCACTCACAACATCCAATGGCAATCCATTCCAATCACGCACCATCTTCTGAGAGAAAAATCTAGCCCTCACACCCTTCTTTGCGGTCTTCATTCTCAGCTTCCAAGGATGCCCTCTCGTCCTTTCCCCACCCTCCATAAATTGAAAAATTCCATCAATTGAAATCCTGTATAAACCTTTCAGAAGTTTGTATGTCTCAATCATATCACCCCCGTTTTTCTCTTGTTTGCTAGTGTCTGCAGTCTACAAATCTTCAATCTGTCTTTATAATCAGTATTCCACAATCCTGATATAATTTTTAACACTCTCCTTTGTACTCTCTCCAATATATCAGAATCAAACGGAAACCAGACCTAGGCACAATAGTCCAAGCGAGGTCTTATCAAGGCTTTGTAAAGAGGCAAAATAACATCCTTACCTTTACATGTGAATGTTCGTTTCAGCATTGAAATTATCTTTTGAATTGCATTTGCAATCTTTGCCACATGTCTCCTAAACTTCAACTTCCTATCTACTAATACTCCAATATCCCTAGCCTCTTCAGTTTCTTCTAGTCTAATCCCACCAATATAATACGAGATTGGATATCTAATCGTGCCGAAGTGAATGACTTTATATTGAACTGATACCCATTTTCCCATGCCCACAATTCCAGCCTATTCAAATCATTCTGCAAAGACTGCATATCAGCAGCATTCCTCATTACCCTACCTATCTTGCCATCATCAGCAAATAACTGTATGTCGCTTGTCAAATCCTTCCCAATATCAGTAATGTACAAATTGAATAACAGCGGACCAAGCACTGATCCTTGTGGTACACCACTTGTTACCTTAAACCTTGCAGACTCAGATCCCCCGTATACCACTTTTTGATATCTGTCAGTCAGTCATCCTCTTATCTATGCTTTTTTTATGTAAAGCCGACTCTAAAAATTAGAACGATCCCTAGACCACTCCATAGTGGCCGAAAGACCGTCCAACTCAGCGTTGGCTCCAATCGGTGATGGGGCACCCACCACCACCGACCAGAACCGCTCATATTCCAGGGAAAAGCATCCACCGACAAAGCCCCTCAGTGGGTCGTGCCGGAGGACACCCTCCCCCGAGACTCAAAATATGCATATATATGCACTCCCAAGCAAACCTCCCGAAATCTAAGCCCCTCCCCCTCTCACCGCGAGCGAAATTCCGGAAGAAACCTGGGAGAGCAAAACTCTCGAAACTCTGCGTCCATTTAGTCGCCTCTTACGACACGCATGGATTTGCGGTGGAGCTATTCTTATTCCGGAAACCACACGTGGAATCCCCTTATCCATGCTAATATTGTATATATTGTAAAACCCAATGTATAATGAAATATAATGTAATTTATTCTTTCCTTCCTTATAGTCCTTGTAAGGACTGGCTTAAAGGGGCGAAGCAAAAATGCTTTTCATATTCCCCGTTATCTGTAGAGGACAGTGTAGGGATAAGGTGTTATTGAGCAATTAAAGCTCTGATCATGGCAGGAGGGTAACAACAATAGCTGAGCCTCAGTTAGAACTTCATTGGCTACAGCATTGCCATCCATTACCCTCCAAGGGTATTGGATTGAATGAATCAATCACCGCATCTCACGGTCGATTTGATTCAATATTTTTCAAATGGTGTTTATCTTAAAGTTCTTAAAAGAACTGGGCGATGGACTGAGTCCTTGACTCTTTATCCCGTCATCTGAATGAAGTAAATCTGTGTGGATGGAGTGTTATTGAGCTAAAAAGCTCTAGTCATTCCCCGTTATCTGTAGAGGACAGTGTAGGGATAAGGTATTATTGAGCAATTAAAGCTCTGATCATGGCAGGAGGGTAACAACAATAGCCGAGCCTCAGTTAGATCTTCATTGGCTACTGTATTGCCATCTATTACCCTCCAAGGGTATTGGATTGAATGAATCAATCACCGCATCTCACGGTCGATTTGATTCAATATTTTTCAAATGGTGTTTATCTTAAAGTTCTTAAAAGAACTGGGCGATGGACTGAGTCCTTGATTCTTTATCCCGTCATCTGAATGAAGTAAATCTGTGTGGATGAAGTGTTATTGAGCTAAAAAGCTCTAGTCATGGCTAGGTAACGGCAATAGCCGAACCTCAGTTAAAACTGCATTGGCTACAGCATTGCCCTAGAAGTCCTAAAAAGGACTTTCAGAGACCTCCCCTCTCATAACAAATGTATTCGAGAAAAATAAAGGTGTGTACATAATTTTTATAATATAATAAATGATTTAGCATTCTATTCAAATAAAAAAATTAGCAAAACTTTTAAAACTTTCGACATATACCAATAAATGCAATTTTAGATGAACTAATTTTTATTTTATCGATAAGAAAATAGACAAAACGAATTTCAATTTTCCTCCATGTTCTCTGATATTCATACACTGCGTTCCTTCATAAACAAGAAAACTAAGATCATCAAGGTACTCATTACAACAGAAACCTATTTTTTACATCTTCCTTAATTGTATTGTATGAATTAGTGTATTGTACCAAAACTCCAATATTTTCGTAAAAAATTGCAGCTGCAGAGGATCTCATCATAGTGGTATGAGATACAAGAAAAGTTTCATCCAAATTTAAAAATATGCTTTAAAAAAACGATTGTGAGTTTTAACATAATTGAATTTATGTATTTCACTATTTTTCTTAATTAATAATGGAATCCTCTCCAAAATTTATTCACAACTGCGATTACGGATATTCTGAAAGGACAATTTATTCTGACATTAGTTCTTGTTAATCCTATCAACAAAATAAGCTTTAGCTACATCCTTTGTAATATATTAAGACGCAAAAGAGAAAAATATATCCTAGCCAAGTTGTCTATACTGCTAACACTTTCAGAATTTGGCCTTTACGAATATTTTTCTCATAAGTTATAATCAACTTTCATAGTTCCTATTTATAGCCTTCCTAACACAGTATGCAAACTATTCGACTCAATTAAATCTATTTAACTGCACCAGTATACCCATAAACTAGTTAGGAATCACTTTTATTAGCATAGAAATTTTCTCTTTACTTTAATTATGCTGTTTGCATGTTATAAATGTCACACTTATTTAAGATAAACAAGCTCGTCAAGTTATTTACGATGGTGTTTAAACTCAATAATCTAAATAAATGAATAAGATTTTGCTTTTGAACCCTTACTTTAAATTTCCTTACAGATTAATCTCTTACAATCTGCCAAGAAGGGGCTATTTGGACAACACAACTAAACTGATGAAATAAAAATCCAATCATTATTGAAAGTATTGCATCTATCGTTTCTTTAATTTTGTTCACTCTCTTTTCCTCTCAGCAATTCGTTTTATTATCAAATATCTAAAATGTCTTCTACTTGCATCTGTTACAATATTACGTCAAATGCATCCATTTCAAGAGATTATTAACATTAAATCATGAAAACGAGATTATCTTTTCATTCTTTGCTGCATTTGATTCCGAGTAAAATGACTACCGTGTTACTTACACAGGGTGCAGTAATTTGATATTTGTGGGATGAGGATGTACAGCGGGAGCAAAATTTTATCGAAGACCTTAAAGCATAATGGGATGACAATGTACAATGTTTTTTTCTGAAGTGAAACGTTGTGAGTCCGAGCGGTTGGCCTAGTGGCTGTGCGCTTCGCAACCATAGTGGCCTAGGTTCGATTCCCGTCAGTGACGTAATGAGCTGAAGGATCTTCCTCAGCCATAGCCAAGTTAGTCGGTCTTGAGCGTGGTCAACAGGGTTTTTTTTCCCAGTTTATCCTGGGGTTTTTCATCCCGCAAACAGCCATAGGATATATAGACGAAGAGGAGATGGGCGCCATCTGTCTTAATTCACCGCCCATTAGACATCCATAGCTCAGCCATGAGTGACCCAACGGTCCATTAAGGACTGCGGGAGAGATAGATAGAAACATTGTGAATTCACTGGTTATTGTTGTTGCTTTTGGCCTTTCACCAGAAGTCATAAATCCATCTAGGATGGTAATGGTATGACCTCCACGAATTGGTTCCATGAAAATTCATCGTAGGGTTAGGTTCCGAAAGCGTTTTTTTTTTTTTATTTAAAGATTATATAAACAACGACATATCCAACAAAAATATATTTTTATTTAATTCAGATAATTCATGTAAGTTAAGAAAACATATAAACTATGAAACAAATAATACATAGTATAAAATTATAAATTGTATAAACTTCATTGCACATAATACATAAATGTTAGGCAAAATAAAATAAAGTGTATATTTTAATCGTCACCACTCTCTTCAAAACTAACATTTCGTAGATGTTCTTTATTTACGAGTGGCCGGACGTCGTCATCACTTGAAATCTCTTGGACATCATTAGTATAATTCTCATTGCATACTTCCGCTAGTTTAGTTATCAAGAAGTGAGTAATAAGACCTTGCTTACCACTATGCTGCAATTTTTTGTATTAAGTTCATAATACGGAGCTAAACAAATATCCAATTGTCTCGTGAATTTTCTGGAGCGCACCATTGAGAGATCATTATCCATAAAATAACTTTCTTGTCAAGTCCAATCCTATTGCTAATTTCTTTAAACTGAATTCTTTAACGGATTCATCACAATCAGAATCTTTGTAGAACTTTCCCCGCCATTTGGTTCGACGTCATCTATTAATTGTACCAGTTCCTCCTCATTTAAATCTATTTCCCCATCAATTAATTCACTATTGAAGAGCTTAAGCACTTATGAAGTTCGCGAAGGTTGAGTCTCATGTGCTGGTCGAAACCGACTGTATCTTCAGTCTTGTTCAATTGTTACCTTGGTAGTTTACAGTGGGAGGGTCGGGAGGTCGCATCTGATCTGACAGATACATGCTAATTGTTAACATGAATATTCTTTAATCTATCTATTGTATTGATTGAAGATCATGAGTAGCTGCGCATTCATATGTTACAAGTGATATTCCGCACTTTTTTTTGCTGTCAGTTTGGTTTAACACATGTTATGTAAAGGTTTATGACGTTTGACAGTAAATGTTATCTGAGAGATACCCCGACCTCCGATGTCAGTATAGTATAGTTTAGTTGTTGTTTTTTTATTTTATTCTTTTGTTCAATAATTTCTAGATTGTAACTGAAAATAAATAAACCATCATGTATTACTGAAATAGAGAGCCAAAGGCTTATTTTTATCATACATATCCTCTAGGTCCTGTGCTTTACATTTATGTAAAATACTGAGGACAGGCTCTTGATCTTGCCCACCTTTGCAATGAGTTGTCCAGTATGGCACTATTTATGCTTGCGTCTGCCGAACTTTTAGTTTCTATATATTCGGCACGAAACTCTTGAAGTTTCTATATTCGGATATGAAATAATGTTGGATTTAATATTCACTTCATTTTTACCATCATGAATTATATTTGCAGTGTTTGTTCTTTATTTTATTTATTTATTTATTTTGCATTTTAGCACATACTAGTAATGAATGTATCTCTCAGATATACCACTTCCTACGCTGCAAAATTACCACCGCGACCTCCCGAGTGTTAACAAACGTGTATATCGCAAAAGCGCTCTAAATGGCCATTACTATAAAAATAAGTTTTTTACATAAAAAAAAAACATTACATATTCTATGTAACTCACCAAAAATAAAAAATAAAATAAAGTGCTCAGCTTGAGATTAACACACTTATGATTTTTAATGCGCTTTCCTGGGAGAAAACGAAGACAATTTTCAACAATAAACACTTTATGGTAACCAATTGACAGGGAGGTCGCATGCGTGCTAAAGGGTATTTTCCCTAATATAAATTCGCTACTTATAACTACATGCGCGATACGGGCAGACGCAAATTTAACGAAGATAAAATTTGATTTTTAAGTCGCGCGTTGAAAATATATGAAAAGATAAAGGGTTACTACAGTTTGTTACTACAGTTACTGCAGACCGCCTTATATCAAAACCGCGTTGTATAAGTACCGCGTTATACGAGGGTTGCCTGTATTTTCATTTTAAGTAAAACGTTTCTTTTTCTCATTAATTCTTTATTAAAAATAATCTAAACAAAATATTTTCCTTATTGTTTGGATAGGATTGGCAAAAGATTTCTATCAAATATATATTTTCGTCGATATATACTTATCAAAAAAAAAAAAAAAACACGTTAAGTTTTGACACTTTTCTATCATCTATAATTCTCAGTCATACATTCATATCTGTTGGAGGGACCTCCCCCCCACTACAAATTGAGGGACTCACGATTTTTGCTATCAAGTGATCTTGGAAAATCATGTACAGTACTTAACGACTGTTTGCTACAACTTATCGGAAAAGGCTCCAAATTCAACTTCTTATCCATATATTAGAGTTAATATAATCACAATTTGTTTATTGGAGGAAGTCTATTCTTAATTTTACTTTAACATTATACAAAAAATGTTTATTATTTGTCTCAGAGGGAACCGCAGTAGCGTCATATATTTTATGTGGAGATAATTTATAAATTTATTTTTAGAAGACCTATTAATCTATCACCAGATGTTTTGAACAAAAATAATGTATACAAAAAATGATTTTTCAATATTATTTACAACAAAAACAGAATTCAGTTGAAAAGATCGTCATAAATCGACAATGGCAAGTAAAAGGTCCCCCTTAAGTTAATGAATATTCTTAAAATATTCGCAAATAACATATTACATTCAAAATATTTCAATTACTTGCAATATCATGTATCATCATTTATTTTTTTATATTTCACATTTTATTATTATGTGACACCTCCAAGGACTCATCGTAGGAGGGCAATCCACGCCACACAACCCACTGTGTCCACTATTAAATCTTCCTTCTACACACACACACACACACATCATCAATATGTGCCACAATAGTAAGAGAGCAAAACTCTGCGTCCTATTTTAGTCGCCTCTTACGACATGCATGGGCTACAGTGGCTTTGATATGTAAGTAAAGCCCCTCTAAAAATTAGGATGCTCCCCCAAACCACTCCCTACGAGTGGCTGAAAGTTCGTCCAACTCAGCGTTGGTTCCACTCAGTGACGCCCACCAAACCAGAACCGCTCATATTCCAGGGAAAAGCAACCACTGAGAAGGCCACTTACGGGCCACGCCGGAGAACACCTTCCCCAGAGACTCAAAATGCTCTCTCAGGACAACCCCCCCCCCCCCCGGGAGCAAAATTCCGGAAGAAACCTAAGAGAGCAAAACTCTGCGTCCTATTTTAGTCGCCTCTTACGACATGCATGGGCTACAGTGGCTCTGATATGTAAGTAAAGCACCCTCTAAAAATTAGGATGCTCCCCCAAACCACTCCCTACGAGTGGCTGAAAGTTCGTCCAACTCAGCGTTGGTTCCACTCAGTGACAGGCCCTACCACCACTGAGAAAACCGCTCATATTCTATTCTAGGGAAAAGCATCCACCGACAAGTATAAAATATGTAAGATTATTTATCAGTTTGGGACAAAAAGTAATAAATATTTCTATATTACAGTAACACTGACTAGTACAATATTTTTATACAATTTTAAGATACATTCATGCAAAAACACCATCTCACTAAGATATTAATGATAATAAAAATAGCTCCTGATATTTAGATATATTAAGGACTCGGCCAGTTTCAAACAGCGACCAGAACATTATTCACAAATTCTAATGAACATAACTTTGAATGGTTAATTATTTACATTAATTTCATTTGATAAATACAACTAGTATCAGAATATTAATAGTGTTAGAAATTAATAAATATAAGTTTGATTTGCAAGAGCATTAAAGAGGTTGTAGGCTAATGTACTAGAATTTAGGATGGGTAAGCAGCGTATATGCAAAAAAAAAAAAAAAAAATATTTTTGCAGAATTTACTCAAAACTTCCCAAATAACCTTGCTCATGGATAATCGGTTAGACAAATACTGACTTCAGTGTTGATATTGCTGAAACTAAGTTCTAAATTCCTTATGCAAAGGACATTGTAAAAAATTGCTAGAAAGATAAAATAATTCCAACAGATTTATAGATACTCATGGCAGAATTTTGCTTTGCCACCTATGCCACTTGAATTATTTTTATTGGAATATCACGAAGAGCATCTCCTACACCAATCTGTGCAAAAACTAATGATTCAAGCACCAAAAATTGTACTCAGTTTTCGCAGACACATTCTTGGCATTTTCTATTTTAGCATTTCATTGCCGGACCATATCGAACGCTTCTTATTGAAATCTGTATTTCCCATATCTGTATTGATAGCATTCATTTAATGAGTAAACGAAGAAAAAAAAATTGTATTGTATAATTGAGGGGCGTCGAACTCATCTGTTTAAGATTTGGGTTATCTAGAAATAACATGAAGGCAGCAAAAACCATGAAAATAAGTGTAGTCTTTTGTGTCTATTAAATATAATGTCCGTGAACGACTGGATAGCTCAACTTCGACTGAAAAGGCTTAGCAAATTGATTTGAGTTTTCACAAGGTTTAAACCTCTGTTTCAAATACCACTCTTTGTTTTGCAGATGCCTAAGCAATAACTTTTAAGAAAATATTTTTGTTGGGTTTTCCTAATTAATATACATGAAATATTCAAGAAAACATGAATTTACGACTCTTCTGCACAATATTTAGTGCTTAAATTACAGTTCTTTCTCACTCTCAAGGCTTTTGGGCCATATATGCACACCGTCAAGATCGGATGTGAGGAGAGAACGAAATTACTATAATTAATTAGCAAAATAATTAGATTCTAGATATGTATGAGGTTTGATAAAATTCACACCAATTCAAAGTTTCTCGTAATAACTTTCAGGTAGCATATTTGAATGTGGAACATTCGTTTAAAAAAAAAAAAAAAAATCGAAATATCTCGATAGATTTGCGAGTGTCTCCAAAAGTCTGTTTGTTCAATGATAAAAGTGTGCACTTGGATCTTATTGGACCATTCCTTAGCTGCGTTCATCATCTTATCTTGTCAATCTCTTTCGCTTCTACCAAGCTTGAAAGAAGGAAAGAAATAGAGGTGGGGGGGGGGAGTTCAAGAGACTAGCGGTACCAGTTTCTTCATCGTCTGAATACTTTTAGGGTGTGTGGCAACCCTCAAAGCATAGAAATGTCCTTATTTTAGCGAACACTAAGTCACTGAGACAAAAAGGAGCACAATACTATAAGGTTAGATAAAATGTGGGAGTGAACACTTCATTACCCAGACTGTAACTGCAGCCCGACAACAAACATTTGAATCTGTTCCCGACCTCCTTAGGTTAAGTAGCAACTGGCTACTATCAGTACACTCATAAAATTCAGTACGTCCTTATTTTAAACGGAACCTTCAACCAATCGTCAAGGTTAGATGTTTTGTTTTTTACTCGGTTTATTTTTCTCTCAAATGGAAAATAATTGCCCACTTTGACAATGACAAGAAAAGAAATGAAACATAAGTCTAGGTCAATGATTAGTTCTCGAAAAGAAAAGAAAAACGAAATATATCTAAAGATAATCATAAATTTCCTAAAGAAAATAGAAACATCAATAAAAAAAGTAATAAATTTTCTTAAAAAAATTGCAAAAGTATTAAAAATAATATATATACAAAAATGTATAGCCAAACACCAATTTAGAAACTTAATAAGCCAATTATTTAATAAATAAATAGAATAAACTAACTTTTTAATTAATTAATTTCATTTATTTATATAATCCCATTAATTTTTAATCGATGATATCATGTGATTCTATTGTATATGATTCCATTGTATTATGTATGATGCTATTATTATATTATATATTTTTAGTTATAACTATATGATATTTCAGTAAATTTAATTAATAAATACGTATTTAACAAAATATATGTCCTAATTTTGTACAATAAAAAAATAGAAAACAATAAAATTTTCCAATATTAAAATAATTAAATCTATATAGAAATAATAGATATTACAGATCCACCATTATTTCAAAGACGAATGTAATAGAAACTCAAATCTGTTATTAAATGAAAATTTAAATTAATTAAATCTATTTTTTTAATGTTATGAAATATATCCGAAATGAACCATCAAGTAGTATAATCTTAACTAATAATGTAAATTCAAACAATCCAAAATAGATGTGAAAAAAGGAAGTCTATGTTTAACTGAACATTATATATAGATAATATTAAAAATCTCAGAGAAATTTCCAAGAAAGTAATAATAAATGCAAATGTTTTCAACTTACGAAGAAAATTATGCAAAATAAATTATCACAATCAGGTAAAAAAAAAAAAAAAATAAAAATAAAGATCTAACATTCCTTTTGGATATCGAAGAAGTTAGTGACGGGTCGAGATACAGCCCTGAACTATAGGTCAGTAAAGACGATTAAAAGAAAATAGTGGAATTGTTTACAATGTTTTATTGTAACCGTCTTTACACAGTCCTCTAATTTTTGCTGTTTTTAATGTGAGCATGTATGACGTGAGCATGCGCAAATGTAAAATAAAAGCACGATTTCTTCATTGTGCGATGTCAAAGTGTACGCAAAGGCCCATTAAGCTGAGGGTTCTCTAGAATGGAAACAAATGAATCTCCAAAAACTCTTAAGGCTATTCGAGAAATAGAAAGAAACCGCCCATCAGGCGAGACTAGCAGTGAGTCTTACTTCTGAAGCTGGCATCACCATCACTCAAAAGACAATTAAAGGCGGAGCAGTGAGAAGTTCCACACTTAAGGTTCGAAAGCATAACGCTCTCCCTTTCTCTGGCTGCATGACGTTCAGTAAACATGACTCCTTTCCATATTCATCTTGTTCAGATAAAATCTGCCCAAGTCTCAGGACGACATCTTGGTACTATTATATGAGTAATAACAGGCAGTGAAACTTCACCAAAGGGATGATGGATATGCATGCTTACACAATAGCAGCCTTTTGGGCAAACGAAATGACTGAAACAGCCCTGTGTGTATGCTTTACTTCTCTGAGAATCATTTATATATCGCAAAAATGGTTGGCGCGGCTGTTGAAAATACCATAAGAAAGAAACATCCCTTCGCACATACACACAGCATGCATGGCACATATTCTTTGGAAACTTCGCCTAATATAGATGTCGGCTCGTTAACATTTCTGATTAAGATAATAGAGTTGTTATTAATCGTATAAATATTCAACATTAGAAGTAGCATTTAAGTATATGAGATAAATTAATAGTTCAAGAGAAATAAACAATTTCCTGTTTAAACAAATGACCAAATTAGAGGTTAACAATGCGAGCTTTAGAATCCTAAATTGTTCATTTTCTCTAGTATAAATAGTACATGAATAATTCAATATCAAAAGTGAAAGAATTTACGTTGAATTATATCAACTAAAAGCGCATGCTCGGAACACCAATGTTAAATTGGTGTTCCCAGCATGCGCTTTTTTTAATCTTAGAAATATTGACATTTGTTTAGTCACTGAAGTATTGATTATTTTTCTATATGATTAAATAACTTCTATAGAAACGTACATTACTTAAAGAATTCTTCTTTATATATATATGAGTAAATAATATCTTTTGTAGAATTGGATTAAGCCTCTCAACTTACACAATATGGAAAGAAACCAAAAGTGATTTATCTCCACTTACAATCATATGTTAAATATACATCGTTTAGTAAAATTGTTAGTTTTTAATATTTAATTTTTAATAATACGCTTGCTATCTAGTTTTATATAATACTTTGATTAAAAATACTATTACCATATATCAAATCTGAAATTAAATATATCTCGCTTATTAAAATTAAAATCCAGTAAACAATACACTGGTACTGTGATAAGAGAAAATATTAAATTAAAAATTATTAAAAGAAACTACATTATAATTATATAATAAAAATAATTTTAAAAATAAAAATATATTTTATAATTATATTTTATTTATTAAATTTTAAATATCTAATAAATAAATGAATATAAATAAATACACCTTGTTTATTTATTAATAAGTTATATCTATTAATATTTGTTAACTATTGTTTATTAAATACATTGTTTAGATGTATTTCTATTTTTCTCTTGAATGAATTCTCTTTAGATGTTTTTCGCTAAAGAAGTATATTTATTTGATAGGATGAATCCAGGTAAACATTTCTGCAGAAAATACAAGTGCTATGTCGATAATATTCTAATGAACTTATAATAAAAGTATTCAACAACTGATTATGGTACTTTGCTGGATTCCCAAACACTAACAGTATTCTAAAGTGGGTGATTATTAATTGACAAAAAGTTATCCAATTCCAGAAAGTAATTCAATATATATATATATACACTTTAACACAAGGAATGGTAATTATTATTGATACAAATGAACAGCTGAAACAAATTAATATGACTGAGCTAACTCCATTTGTGCCTCTAAAAGGTTCTTACAATTAATTTTAGAGCTCGCTAGCAATGTCTTCTCTCATACAACGTCAGCTTCTCCAATAAATAATTATATCCTGTTCTACTTTTCTCCAAAAAGAATCATTTATGACAAAACGGTAATGTTGCAGTAGTAGTTAGCCGCCAGCTGTGTCTGGAAGAAAATATTTGCTCATCCTATCAAAGTGAACTAATCGCTCTTGTGATAACTAAGTGCAACCTAGCCGTGTAACAAAGTGGATTAGCACTGATTGACTATGCAGAGCACCTTGTGTGCCCTTGCGAGAAACTATGTTATGGTAAACACGTCTCCTCACATTACCCTTTTAGTCGTAAAAGCCGTACTCTTGCTTTCCATGGTGATGGAGGATCCATCAGGCTTGTTAGAACACGCACTTGATAAGGCTTTGTCAATATAATGAAAAGCTTTGAGTAAGTCATCACTCTTGAAGGCTGCCTTAATCTTTTCTCATTTAAACACAGAACATCCATCCTTCTACCGTGTTCTCCGATTAATCCTAAAATCAAGGTGACTAATTTGACATTATCACTGTGTACTAAGTTATCATTAATTTCTGCTGCTTGGTTGCTCGATTGGTTAGTTGTCCTGGTATCGAGTATGCATCTTGGTAACCTTGTAACAACAGATTGTCACTCTGAACAAGCATATTTGGTATTAAGTGTTCATTTGAAACATACTTAGTTGAAATCTTCATTAAGTGTGATTGTTACAAGCGTATTTAATCCATCTATGATTATTTAGATATGGAAATCAGCCATTATGATGTCTTTGGCCACAAAATGCAAGGTAAATAAAACAAAATTGCAGCTTGTTATAGAATACTGTGACAGCTTGACAATTACATCAGAAGTGCCAGCGATAATATGGTCTCCTAGCAACCAAACGGCAAACGATATCCGGTTCCTTTGTTATAAACAGAAACGTTTCAGAATGAAGCCAAAAGAGCATATAGCCAACAGATTCCTATAGAAAGAGAAATAATTGCAGCAATTAATTATTTTTCATAATAATTTTATCACAATAAAATAGTAATGTTATTAAAATAGGTAATAAATATTAATACAATATGTACAGCTCATGAATGCCACACAATAAATTAATTTATTATCAAACGTAATTGGAATTTCATTTTCAAAAACTTATAAAATATTCCAGTTAAATTAATATTTTTGAAAATTAAATTTCTTTGTATATTTGACTATAAAATAAAACTCGATCCATTACATTTCCATTATAATACAGGGTGTTCGGGATAAATTTGACATATTTATAATTAATTATATTTTTCCGTAAGTTACATGTATTAACACACACTTCTCTTCATTTAAAAGTTTGGACCCTTCTTCATTCATATACAAGATGTCAGAAAGGATGGATAGCTGGAACCCACCTGAATCATGGAAGAGAATAACTTGTATCATGATGATTCGTGCCCGCCATCAAAATAAGGATATTACGACTGCTGCCCAATGCTCCCTGAATACAGTAAAAACAATCAGGCATGAACTAGAGACTTGCAATGGTGACTACGAGGATGTAGCAAGAAGAAAGATCCCTAGCAGACGATCTGATTGCGTTCGTACAGCAGAATTCCTCGCAAATCTGCAGGAACAGGTGTTGAAGAACCCTGGCATTGGAATTCGGGCTTTGTTCGTGGAGTTGCTAACTGTAGTCAAGCCCTGGATAACAAGGGTAGCCAATGGTAGGCCGTATGTATGGCAGCAGGATTCGGCCCCTTGCCACACCTCTGGGAAAAGTCAAAAATGGTTGTCTGAAAATTTCTACGACTTCACCAGTCCAAATGTTTGGCCTCCAAACTCCCCAGACCTTAACCCCATGGATTATTTTGTATGGGGCGCAGTTGAAAAAGACACCAATCGCACTTCCAGTAATACAAAAGCCCAGTTAATGGATAAAATTAAAACAGTTTTTGCGGCCCTTCCCAGGGAGACTGTAGCATCAGCTTGTTCGAGGTTCCGAAGCAGAATTGAAGCTGTGATCGATGCTAATGGTGGTTATTTTGAGTAAATCTTGTTGATAGTATTGTAATTAACTCTGCCTGTAATGTTTTTTTGTCAATTCATTAAATTTAATAGATACAAAGAAGATTTTCTTTTTCCTTACGAAACTGTCAAATTTATCCCGAACACCCTGTATATCCAATCAATATATTTAAATAATTACAGATTAAATTTATTTATTTTCAGTTTATTCAAGTTAGTAAATCATAACTATAATTAATTTTTCAAATTTAATGCAGTGATTACGGTGCTAATAATTATTGTAATTAATTAAATAGTTGTAATAATCAAATTAAAAAATTAACACTAGAATAATTATTAATTCATTCATTAAAAAATAATTGGAGCAATTTTGCAATTTAATTTCATTATTCGGCTGCATAAACATACATCGGTAATAATAACTAACCGCAATTGATATCTAATTCTGTAACCACCATTTGATAGATGATTTTCATTCCATGGTGTGATACATTTTTGACTGGAGTGACAAAACATATTTGATCTGTACAGCATGACTTCCGGTATAGTCAGTCCTTGACTGAACCAAATACTCGATTGTCACAAATATTCGACGTAGTCTTTTAATAAAATAAAAAAAAAATTTTTTTTTTTTATTAAATTCATTACGATATTTTTACTCCAATATTTGTCTTCGTTTATAGAATTAAATTAGTAAAATAAATGATTGAAAATGAAAGCACACGATTTCCGGAAACTATTGTTGAATTACCACAGCTGAAGAAATTTCAATTAACGTTGAGTGGGATTTTTTTGAAATTGTTTCTTTATTCGGCGTCCCCGCTTGTAGCAGACATTGGATATACAGTGTCGGCAGCGTCTTTAATCATTCAATGTCAGAAGTTGGCTGTCGGGTATGAATGGTAGGCGTAACGGGGTGTTCGCACGGCCAATAACGTGCACAAATTTTCCACCTGAAAAGGTGTTAACAGCGTTGAATAAGTACGGTAGAGCCCCCCCCCCCTCTTCCCATGTTTATTAAATCTTTTAAACCAACCTTGACACCAATATAATAAGAGGGGGTGTTTGGACCAAACTGACTTGTTGCCTGAGAAAAAAAAAATTATTTATTAGACACTTATCTCGCATCTCTCGATCTCCTCCCACTAATTGCAAAACCATTTAGTCTGTCCAAGCAAAGAAATGTCTTTTAAGATAGAAATGCTAAAAATATGTAGCTACAGTAACAAAGAAAGCTGTCACGTTTATCTCCTCCAATTTATGGACAGAAATATAAATTGCTAAAATAAATCTATTGTAAGCTGTCAATACTGATGTGTTGTTGAAGGGATTGATGAAGGAAGAACATAACGGAAATACCCAATCACAATAACCAATAGAATTATAAAACGATTAGTTCATATCTCCACCTCCAGGTGGCGGGTAAATCAAACAATAAATTCTTATTTGCTTTTTGACATCTAAAGGTATGTTCTGTAAATTAACGGGACTTTCAATATCTACCACAAAACCAGTCTTTTTTGTGGCTCTTCGGAATTTAAAATCAAATCTAAAATAAAAAATAAAATTATTTTTCTTTCTCCGGGAATATTTTTTTTCCCATAAATGTTAAATATAGATATTATTTCGCATGCTAGTTTATGACAACAATCAGTGTTTAGATTTACTGATATTTGAGTGTTTAAAAAATGTCCTCTAGATGTCACTTGTGTCACATGAGATGTAGAATTTCTAATATGAAAATATGGAAAAACAATAACAAATTTTAACTGTTCATAAATGGATTTTAGGACTAAAGTATTAATATTTTTAAGCTTATAAAACCAATTATGGACTTTCTTAAGTGACTTTAATAGCAAATAATGAATCTGTTAAAAAAAAATATAAAAAAAACCGGAATTGACTATAAATGGAAATTGACGATCTATAACTTTTAAAGAGAACATCACAAAAACCTCTTCACAAACATTAAAAAAGTGGGTCACTCGGTTCTTCCGGGTCCAAATAAATAGAACTGTTTGATATCGTAAATGACAGAGGTAATTAGATTACTTCATTCTTCTCTCTCACTTTTGCTCCTGCTAAGTCTAACAACGTTAAGCGTCCTCTCTGTCGCTATAAGTGGATTTTAATGTTGCGACGTGGCAAGCGACAGTAGATGGGGGAAGTAGCGATGTAGGATCGGTAAGATTAAAGCGACTCCTATGCAGACCTCTGGTTTTTCAGTAATATAGAAATCACACGTTAGAGACCGCAGTGACGTAACTTATATGGAACAATAGCCCTGATTGACTGACTCAGTCATTCGTTGCGTTTAGCATTGTTGAAAATGACTGGAGCGCGTGCCAACTGCAAGCAAACACACGTGCCGGGGTGCCACATACGATGACGTCATGGACGCTAAGACCAGATGTGCTCTGGACTTGGTTTGTGTTAAGTGAATTTATTTTAGCCTTGATACAGGTGAACGGGTGTCAACAGGAACTATACATAGTCATGTGACAGATTTTTGATGATCTCCTCTCTTCTATCGTCGCTCCGTTGCCTGCATAACACTTTGAATATATTGATTTTTTCAGGGGATATCTGACGGTATACTCACAGGCAAATATTGTGTTGTTATGTGTGTTAACCTCATCATCTTTGGGGGTGATTCTAAACGATGAAATCAACTTTAAAATTAAATTATTTTCGTCAGCTAATCAAATGACATTGGTAATTTCAGATTTTTTTTTCTATAAAATGAAAAAAAATATCAAAATTAAAATTTCAAATTTTTAAAACAATTTTGTAATATGCATTTTCATCGGATCCCTTACTACGATTTGAGAACCAACTTCACCAGTCTCACACGACAAATAACTTTAATTCTCGAGTACAATATCCTTTCCTTCTTTGTCACTGTGAAAAAAACACACCCTAAAAGCTCTTCAATATAAGTTATGTTCTATATAAAATATTACACTAATTATATAAATAATAAAAGAAGTCTAAAATTAATATTTATGCTAAATTATTTAAATAATTTTAAGATATAAAAATACACCTTTTAATTATTAGTAGAAATTTGATATAGATACTCGAGGCAAAATCAGACAATCCAATATCCTTGGAGGGTAATGAATAGCAATGCTGTAGTCAATGAAGTTCTAACTGAGGCTCGGCTATTGCTGTTACCCTCCTGCCATGATCAGAGCTTTAATTAATAGCTCAATAACACCTTATCCCTACACTGTCCTCTACAGATAACGGGGAATATGAAAAGCATTCTTGCTTCGCCCCTTTAAGCCAGTCCTTATAAGGACTATGACACGTATCCCCGTGTGGTTGCCGGGATAAGAATAGCACCAATGCAAATCCAAGCATGTCGTAAGAGGCGACTAATTGGACGCTGAGATTCGAGAGTTTGAGTTCGCTCTCTTAAGGTTTTTGCCTTAAGGGAGCAATTTGAGTTTCCGGGGAAAGTGTTCTCCGGCACAGCCCGCTGAGGGGCTTTCTCGGTGAATGATTTTCTTCGGAATATGAGCAGTTCTGCTCGGTGGTGGTGTGTGGGTGGAAGGCCATCACTGAGTGGAGCCAACGCTGAGATGGACGGTCTTTCGACCACTATTGAGTGGTCTACGGATCGTCTTAATTTTTAGAGATTGGCTTTACTTACGTATCACCAATGTAGCTAATGCACATGTCGTACGAGGCGACTAAAATGGGTACCCACAGAGGGTAATGGATGGCAATGTTGTAGCCAATGAAGTTCTAACTGAGGCTCAGCTATTGCTGTTACCCTCTTGCCATGATCAGAGCTTTATAGCTCAATAACATCTTATCCTTACACTGTCCTCTACAGACAACGGGGAATATGAAAAGCATTCTTGCTTCACCCCTTTAAACCAGTCCGTATAAGGATAAGGACTTATGACACGTACCCCGTGTGGTGGCCGGGATAAGAATAGCTCCACTACAGCCCATGCATGTCGTACGGGCGACTAAAATGGGTACCCAGAGAGGGTAATGGATGGCAATGCTGTAGCTAATGACGTTCTAACTGAGGTTCGGCTATTGCTGTTACCCTCCTGCCATGATCGGAGCTCATAGCTCAAATCATTCTTGCTTCGCCCATCTAGCCAAAAAAAAAATAATAATAATAATTATGACACATGAACAGAGTATATCAAGTTCTGTATTTTTGTTTTACGATTGTTTAAAGATGTATTGGTTTCGTTCACTTTATTGCAAATAAAATAATATGATACTAGTACTATTTATTTATTTTTGTAGTGGTATAAATAAAGAAACATCGAAGAGAGTCACGTTTTATTATTTTTTCACTTTAAATTTTTTTACCCATCCTTTTTGAAAAGTTAACAGCAAGTGATAAGCTGTTATTGGTCAGCTAATTGTTGACCATAGATGGATTCTTATTCACATTTTTGTGTCTATATTTTGAATGCAATAACTTTTACACATATTTGCAAAACTGGAGAAATAGCTTCAGTTTATGAATAGGTATTCAGTTAAAAAAAAAAAACTTTAATTTGTATCAGCTGATGAAATTAGACATTCGTGTAGGTGTATTAAGGAAAAAAAGATAGACAATATTTGGAAAGATGACATTATGTGGGGTGGACAAATAAAATTCTGCCCATTATTTATCGCTAAATCATGCAACAAAAAAAAAAAAAAAAAAAAAAGGACCGGGATGTATGGTATTCGTAGATAAACATAACACTTCTGACCAAAAAAAAAAAAAAAAAAATTTGAAATTACAAATAAAGATTTCAGTTCGTTGAAAGACAAATAATTGGAATTGCGAGGGGGAAGAGAAACGTTAATATGTGCATTGAGGATAAAAGTGCACAATTTATATTTCCTGGTTTTTTAAGAATTTGGGAGAAAGAAACTAAAAAAAGAAAGATAAAGTATTTTTAGAAAAATATATAAATATTATTTTATAACTTCTTAGTCCTCATTCTAGATTTGGGAAGAGGTAGTAATGTTTATCAAACACCTATGTGTTTATCTAATATGTTTACCAAAATATGGCAAACAATATGTGAAACTGACGAGAGTAAATGGTATCCAATTTTCAATATAGTAGACTGTCAATAATAAGATAAGATTTTTTTTTTTTTTTTTGCTATTTTAGGGATCATTTTCGAAGCAGATCGCAGTGGGATCGTGAATTAATATTTCTATCATGTTTTTTTAAAACAAACTATGCCAAGCTTCTTTTTTTTTATCATTAATAAATGTTATCAGTGTAGGGATTAGTTCGGTTTCGTATCTCGATAACTTTTAACTTTGGTAACAATGTTTCTTTTTGATTAGTTGGCGCATGTAAAGAAAGTCTAGAGTTACCATTAAGTGCCAAGAAACATGGTAAGAAGAGAATTAGGTGGAGACAATGGGGGAGTTAACACCAATAAGATTCTTTTTATTTATTATCCTATAACAAAAAAGGGGGAAAAAATTGACGTACAGCCTTTTTTCATGTTTGTCATTAGGCAACCTCTTTGCAATAAAAATGACACCTTCGCTGTTAGTGCGATAATGGAAGGGACATTTTTTTTTTTTTTTCACTTTGTCATACGTACTAAGATTCCTCCGCTGACACATTTAATTTTCAGTCGACTTCTAATGCAATTTAATCAGTTTTGCATGAATGCAGGTTCTGTTAATACTCTGAGGAACAGACATTGTAAATTTAAGTTTTAAATTATTCACATAAAATTACCTGCTAATAATTATTTGTAATTATCTGTTAATATTTCAAAACCCTGCACCTCCGAAAAAAACAAGTATTTCTAAAAATGCAATAATTGCATTATATTTAGAATTAACTCACAGTAACATCCTGAAATTCATCCTCAAAACCATGTTTTTGTTTTCTTTTTTATTTTTATTTTTTGCATTAGTTCTCAATATGACCGCTTCAGCTATATGGCGTTTCTACTCATCGATTAAAGCATAGGGTATTTTCATATGTCTTATATTGTCACCTTTATACTGCCCCCCCCCCTACAGTCTACATAGACTACTGGTGAAGAAGTTTAAGTCAACAAGATATATTTCTCAGTTGTTTTCTAATACTTCTTATTTGACTGCAGTACAAGTATATTACATTCCCTTTTATTTAATATTTTATTCAAAAAAAAAAAAAAAAAAATATATATATATATATATATTATTTTATTTTATTTTTTCTCTCCTGTAGAGGAAAGCCAGTCTAGAGAATACGGGGAATGGATTACAATGACATTGGTTATCTAAAAAAGCGCTTTTTCTCTCTCTTTTCATTCACTAAAGTATGCAAACTGCTATATAATATACAAATTCGATGATACAGAAAACATAATTGACAACGGCATTCTAGAGGCCTCAGGAGGAACTTTCGCTGTTTCTGGAATAGTGACATTTGAGTGACTTTAAAAAATAAAAAATAAAAAAAAACTCCTTCCTACTCCATATGAAGACTAGAAACTCACTTTTAACTGAAAACCCTTAGTAAAAATCCTTCGCTTACTAGTTATAAGATATTCGTTAACAATTTCAATGTTATTATTTTAAATACAAGATTGCAACGGATGTTAAGGCTTACCATGGCGTGCCGTTATATATAGTTATATTATCTTCTTATTCTTCGTTTGATGAATTTCATCTAAATATGACGCTTTAGTTTATCTTCTATGATGGCTTTCATAAAACTAGTCAACCCCCCCCCATAAAAATCACTTTCCTTCAAGAAATGATTTACTCTGTAATCAACTTAACTTTCTTCCAACAAAACCAATGTTCGTGATCTCTGGTGTGCACTTCACAGTTCATGTGCAATACCGAACGTGATCTAACCAGAAAAAGAGAGAGAGAAGCCCAGACACGTTTGGTAAATCACTCATTGCGTGTGTGTGTGTGTGTGCTTGGCGGTTAGAAGAACCAACATTTCTCGGTTGTCGATACACTGTTGACCTTTCGCAAGTGGGAATTTGTAATCTCCTTCTACAACCGTTATGCATTGGTTAATGGTGTACGCTGAATTTATTTTCTGGTCATCCAACCGCAGATGCCATTATCCTCTTCTCTCTAGCAGTACTTGATAAACCAGGCGTGGATGAAAGTCCACAAATTAACGCAAGCGAGAGAGAGAGAGAGTAAGTTAACAGGCTTTCCGAATTCGGTAATTTTGCCCATCCCCCCACTGAGGTCATAATTTTCGAAGTAAATTCCAGAAAGGCAAACGCTTCTTAAGATGTACACCCTTTTAATTCTTCATATTCTCTTATCTATTCACACCCTTTAACTATTGGTGACAGCCAGCTTCAGGAAATACTGATTACAGTAATTTAGCGAGCAATTTATAGGAGGATGGTGCGAAAGAGAGAGCATCAGCAACTTACTCATGCATCATTTGCCAGCCAACAGTGCAAAGCAAGCGTTATTCTCTTTGACATGATATCATGCCGTCGACAGGGGTCTTCATACGATAGGGGTTTTCGTCAATTCTTTATTTTTACCGGGGGTTCTCATAATAATGACAGACAAATTATCCATAGCTGTGAGTTATCGAGGATAATTTGCTCCTCAGCACAACAAAAGTGCACCATCTCAAGACCGCCACTCTCCTGCGAGAATTCGGTTATAATAAACGAAGGCAACTTAGAGCTAATTCTCCAGGTCTCCCCTGCACACTTGAAGGCTTCCACAAGCATGATATTGACGCCCAGAGCCGCCGTTGCTAATAAGATTCCCTGGAGGAATACGGAAGCATGAGTCGTGAAATATTGTTTGGCTAGCATTCAAACGGTAGGCAGCGTTTTACGGCCATGTTGCTCCGATGTTTTTTTTTTATTATTTTTTATTTTTTTATATAAATTACCCAAAGAAAGACACCGAGTCGAGAATCAGCAGGATGCTAGGAGAATAAAGAGAACATTTCGAGTTTAAATTATGGATCACCTTTCTGATCATCCCCCCCCCCTTCTCCCTTTAAAAAAATTATGGCAGGATAACTGTTGGCAATATGCCCTGTTGGAAGAGATTTTTGGCATCACATCGTACAGCGGTACTTAAGTTGTTGAGAAATTGGTATTTTCTCCACTTAAATATACATCCATTTAAAGTCAGGCACGAGTAAGAATCATTTCATTGTTAAATGGCACTGATTTAGCAAATAATTTTTCTTTTAAATTCTTCCTTCAGGTAGTTGGCATCTCTGTGTCTGAATTTTTTTTTCCGCTAACGCTTCCATTTAAAAGCAATGCTGTGATTTAAATCAGTCAAAACAAAATAAGAAATATGAACAATTAAGATCAAATAGTTTTGAAGAATAAAAAATTATTATTATTTATTGTCTCATACATCATACAGTTGACAAAGTTTACCAGATGGCGAGCCATATAAGTTGATATAAAACAGATCATTTAAGACTGATATTGATATTTAAATTTTAGATTTAAAAATTAATTATCAAACGGTTATTATAAAAAAACAAGATATAATTAAAAGAAATATAAAAATATAACAGAAATATTAAAAAGTACGGCAGAAAACAAATTTATTTTAAACGTTGTGATAAGTAAACACCTATATATTAATAATATAAGAGTAATATAATTTATATTTATATTAAATAAGTATTTATATATTCAATTTAGGGAGTGCTTTCCGAATCGACCGTGAGATGCGATGATTCATACCCTTGGAGGGTAATGGATGGCAATGCTGTAGCCAATGAAATTCTAACTGAGGCTCGGCTATTGCTGTTACCCTCTTGCCATGATCAGAGCTTTAATAGCTCAATAACATATTATCCCTACACTGTCCTCTACAGATAACGGGGAAGATGAAAAGCATTCTTGCTTCGCCCCTTTAAGTCAGTCCTTATAAGGACTATAAGGATAAGTATTTGTATATAAATATAAAATGCATAAATGTATAATTTAAATTTTGAAATTTATATATATATAAATATATAATTTAAATGTAAATTCAAATTTAAATTAAAAAATATGCATATATAAATATATGCAGAATGTACATTTTACATTGTAAATGTCGAATGTTCACTCTACATGGTTAGTATTTGGCCTATGAAATGAATTTCATCCAGACCGGAAATATGTCTGAAAATCTAGACTCAAGTGCAGGCGAGTTACCCAAAAATTTAGGAATTTTTCTGTAACAACAAGGAAAAAAAAAGCAAGTATATATCTACTTATAAAAGTTAGACATTCAACTGGACATAGGATTTATCTTCATTTAGATTATTCTCATGCACAAGAAAGGGCAGAAGAAAATCACATGAATTTTAATTTGAAATTTTTTTCTATTCTACAAATTAAAATTTGATGCTTTAATTAAACTCCTGAAATCTAAAATAAAGTTATGAATAATAGCTTAGTTTCTAGGAAATAATAAGTATAACTGTTATGTATATGGAACTCAACTCACCTAGTCTAAGGATAAAGTAATGATTGGTCGCGATGAGAAGAAACTTCTTACCTTTCGGCATGGCTCACAATTTTCTCACAATCACGATGATTTCGGCCTTTTCTTCTAAATCAGGTTAAGGAATTTTTGGATCTGTGAACGATCTTCGGACAATATTTTGGAGTCCCGGGATTGGAAAATTTGATATAATGATATAGTGCTCATGAATTCCTAGTTACTGTGTTTGGAATCCTGACTTAAATAATGTGATAGAAAGTACCGTACCTTTTAAGTACCTTAAAAATATACCCTAAACAGGACCTGCATAACACTTTAGTGAAAAGAAGTCTATCGGCAACTCATATGATGAATGGTACAGTTTTTAACCCCCCCCCCACTCAGATCTTTTTTTAAGGAACAGAAATCCCTTTGCTATCGTCATCCGTGATGATCTCAAAAATAATCGAACACAAATTAATGAAATATTAATGAGTTATAGTTTTTTTTTATCAATTCCTGTTAGCAATAGGACAATGACCACCTCAGGGAAGGCTGTCCTGGCTTCAAACGGAAGATGACTAATGGTCTATTGTTCCAGGACTGCTGAAATTTTTGTTTCAAGCCAATGTAGGAATCATCAAACACTTAGGTCCTATTTTATCCAAGAGACAAATCAAATAAGGAATATTACCGAACACATTTTGCATGATCATTTTTTGTAAACATATAATTCCACATGTAGGTCAAATTCAACATACAACACATGCGATTATTCTTCTAAGTTTAATTTTATTTTATTAAGTTGCTGATATTCTCCATTTCCAATATTAGTCTCCTGTTTAGACTATTCGTCTTAATTCACTTACGATTATCATCATCTGGGATTTTAGTTAATTTTTGTTAAAGGAAAGCATTGAAAAATATAAAGATTCCACTTAATCAATTCCCCCCCCCCCCAGATTGGAAAAAAACTGAAATATCCGTACATAAAGTGTTCAGGGTCGTGCCAAAGGAATTATTTTTTAAAAAAAATTAACAATAATTAATCACATTATTAATAAATAATGTGATTACTAATAATAATGTTAATATATTAAAATGAATTATTAATTAACGACTAATAATGCTACTCATATTACATTTAATAGTAATTGTGATTACGATAATTATAATAAGGAATAATAATCACATTTTGATAAGTATATTATTGTATTTACAAATATACATGGAAAAATTATACTGCATGATATTTGCAATCATATTCAAATCTATCTATTCTATTCTATTCCCTTCTGTCATACGGCTGGTGAGGGGGTAGCTATATGCTACCATACTAGGGAGATGATTATGAGCAAGGTGGTTTCCCGTTGTCTTCCTTGCCGTACTATATCCTATGACTGTAGCTTGTGTGTTCACGGGGCCGGTTTGCTTGTTTGGGAGATGAAAAACCCCCAGAGAAACTGGCAGAAAAAACCCTGCTGTCCAAGCACCGGCTAACTTGCCTATGTCTGAGGAAGGTCCTCAAGCTTCTCACGTCGTCGACGGAATCGAACCTAGGATACTCCTTCCCCACGCATGTGGTTGCGAAGCGCAAGGCCACTAGGCTAAATGCGCGGACCATATTCAAATAGATTTCTATCATTTGAGATGTTAAGCAGTACAATCGTATAACCTCAAAATTAATATGTAGGACATCCATACTGACCGAGTTTACATTTGAAGGATCTAAACCAGATTCCCCAAGTCTGGGTCGCGACCTGATTTTCGGTGGGTCTCTTTCTATCGCAGCTTTAAGGATGCTGCTTCCTTTTACTATTTCGTACATGTGTGAAGTTAAATTTTCGGCAATGAGAGGAATTTAAAAAAAATTCGAAATAAACTTCAATTATCAAACACTTTGCTTCTGAAAATAACACATATCAATGCTGATGTGTTGTTTTGCTCATGACATCAAAGATGTCATCAGCAAAAATAGAAAATAACCATTCTTCGTATACACCTCATTATATATCTGATTAATAAATTTATATATTAATTAAGCGAATTTAATAAAACAAAAAATTAAAAGCAGTAAAGGATATTTTTTATTCAACCCCCCCCCCACACACACACACATCTTCCTTTTAAAATATGCATTAGAAGCAGAAATTACCGTTTTCAAAAGTGGGTCTCGACCCATAAAAGTTTGGGAAGCCCTGATGTGCAGTAAAGACTTCATTTTCATCATCATCATCATCATCAAATTCCTGCCATGTACCCTCAAGGGGTGTACAGGATATGACAGTACTACATGAAAAAATTACATCATTACTAACTTCCTATCTACAATTTTCCTCCAAATCAGTCTGTTACTTGTCAAGAATCCAACATTATCAGATCTTATATTTCTATCGTCTAAGGCACTTTGTGCCGTATCAATCCACCTATATCTTGGTCTTCCTCTGGGTCGTTTTCCTGCCAACCTGGCAGAGAAAACTTGTTTTGCTAATCTTTCCTCTCCCATTCTGTTTAAGTGACCATACCACCTGAGATTAGCTCTGCTAACGCATCCCTGGATGGTGACAATGTCAAGTTCTTTCCTAATATCCTCATTTTTAATATGATATTGCCATTGATGCCATCTGTTCACGCCTATAATCTTTCTCAGGACTCTCATATCTGCGGTCTCTAGTCTTTGGTCAAGTGTTTTACTTCTGACCCAGCTCTCAGATCCATAAGTTAAAACTGGTTTGAACACTGTCTTGTATACAGCTAATTTAGTGTTCCGACTAATTTCTCTCTTATTCCATATGAATTTATTCAATTGACTTCCCACCATACCAGCTTTGCTGATTCTGTTGTCTATTTCTATATTTAATTTACCATCTTCACTAAAAATCGTGCCTAAGTAGCTGAAATGTTTTACTTGTTCCACAGGTTCTCCATTCACAACACAGTTGACATTTTCAATGATTCTGCCTATTTTCATTGTCTTTGTCTTTTTATTGCTGACCTTCATACCATATCTATTACAACAGCAATTGAATTTAGTCAGAGAATCTTGCAGACTTGTAGCGGATTTATTTAGAAGTATGACATCATCCGCATAAAGCAAAGAGCTGACATTAACATCTCCAATTTTGATATCAAGTTTAATACCGCTTTCCTTCATAATGTGATCAATATAGATAATGAATAACAGAGGGGATAATGTACATCCTTGTCTCACACCAGATTTAACATTAAACCGTCTTCCTGTACTTCCTTCAATTCTAACTGCTGACTTACAACTCAAATAAAGACTAAGTATTGCTTGATATAATGCCCCATTGACACCATATAACTGCAGCGTATTGAATAGCTTCTCTCTTGGCACCTTGTCATATGCCTTTTCCAGATCGACAAAACTTAAATACAGATCTCTGTTATATTCCCATGCTTTCTCGACTATTTGTAATAAAGTGAAGATCTGATCCTGACAGCCTCTATTTGGCCTGAATCCAGCTTGTTCTTCACCAAGCTTTTCTTCCACAATTCTTCTCAACCGTTTCTCAAGTATACTGGCATAGATCTTGCCAGGAACACTCAGTAGGGAAATACCTCTGTAATTCTCACATTCAGTTTTATTCCCCTTTTTATATATGGGTACTATGAGAGCTCTACTCCAATCATCGGGAATTCGTCCCTCTGTCCAGGCTTTCTGAACTATGCAGTGCAGCCACTGTAAGACTTTTATACCACCATACTTCAGCATTTCTGGTCGAATATCATCTACTCCTGCTGCCTTTCCACATTTCAAGCCTTTGATGGCTTTTTCTACTTCAAGTATGGATATGTATTCCTGACTGCATGCCTGGTCAGTGTTTTTTTATCACTGTGCTGTCATCACTGGTTGTTTCATTTAGCAGTTTTTCAAAGTAATTACTCCAAACTTCAAGGATATCTTTTTCTCCTGTTTTCATGTCACCTTTATCGTCTCTAACTCCTTTTACAGCACTCTTTCCTCCATTCCTAAGCTTCTTCGACAACCTCCAGAATATTTTGCCACCTTCTTGATATTTATTTTCTATATTCTTGCCAAAGTCCTCCCATGACTTTTATTTAGCTAGTTTTACACACTGTTTAGCTTTCTTACATTTATCTCTATATTTTGTAAGAGTAAAAGCTGACCTATTTGCCAGGAACTTTTGATATGCTTTCTTCTTTTCCTGAACTGCCTCTTTAACTTCCTCTGTCCACCAGGTAGTTCTGATTTTTTTATCCTTGCACACAACCTCACCACATGCCTCTCCGGCAGAATCAATCAATGTTTTCTTCAGAGTTTGCCACTGAATCTCCACGGTTTGATTCCTGTTCTCAAACTCTTTCATTTTCTTTTCAATAATCTTTCTGTATTTTAGTCTACAGTTCACATCTGAGAGCTGCTCAACTTTTATTCGCTTTAAAACTTTCTTACATGTTATTATTCTTTTGAATATATGAAATTCAATTTTATCCTGCTCAAGACTAAATAGTGATCACTTCCAATTTCAAATCCTCTGTACACTCTGGTGTCCTGCACCAGGGAGAAAACATCATTATCAGCAATAACATAGTCAATGAGACTTTTCTTATTCCTAGCCTCTTCTCTCCATGTGAATTTGTGCACATTTTTATGTTGGAACATAGTGTTAGTAATAACCAGTCCATGTCCTGAGCAGAAATCCAACAGATATTTGCCATTATTATTAGCTTTGCTCTTTTCTCCAAATTTTCCCAAAATATTTTTGTATGTCTCACAATCATTTCCTACTCTGCTATTTAGTTCCCCAACAAGGATCAACTTTTCCTTTTTCATTGTGTCAGTTGCTTTTTCTAAAGCGTCAAAAAATTCCTCCACTTCTACCTTAGTAGAACCTTCTGTGGGACCATAGGCACAAATAAGTCTCATTGTCCAGTTCCCCATTCTCATATTTGCCCACATTACTCTACTTGAGACTGACTGCCATTCAAGAAGATTAGCCTCGTATTTTGTGTTGAATACTATGGCTACTCCTTCTTTTCCTTGATTGTCATTGCCTGAATATAACATTTTGTATTTATTGCTCTGAAAGATCTCACCAGTTTTTGTCTTTTTTGTTTCAGTCACCCCTATTATGTCGATCTGGTATTTATCTAATTCCTCAGCTAGCTCCATTTCTTTGCCATTCAGGCTTCTTACATTGATAGTACCGATCTTTAACTCTGGTGATGGTGACTGACTGCCATTCAAGAAGATTAGCCTCGTATTTTGTGTTGAATACTATGGCTACTCCTTCTTTTCCTTGATTGTCATTGCCTGAATATAACATTTTGTATTTATTGCTCTGAAAGATCTCACCAGTTTTTGTCTTTTTTGTTTCAGTCACCCCTATTATGTCGATCTGGTATTTATCTAATTCCTCAGCTAGCTTCATTTCTTTGCCATTCAGGCTTCTTACATTGATAGTACCGATCTTTAACTCTGGTGATGTTGAGTTGGGGTTTGTTTTCAGACTTCGTTTTCTTTAGCATTAATTTTTATATATATATAGAGAAATATATATATATATAGAGAGAGAGAGAGAGAAATATATATAGAGAGAGAGAAATATATAGAGAAATATATATATATATATATATAGAGAGAGAGAGAGAGAGAGAAATATACATTTCTAAAGTTATTTTGTAGAGAAATATACATTTCCCAAGGTGTATTTTGTAGAAAAACATACATATATTTCTCTTCATTCATTTTCTTTTCTCGAACAGTTTGAAAACTTAACGTTGATATATCAAGTTATGGATAATTGATAATCTTTTATTTAATATATAAAAGACTTTACGATAATAAAATATGGTGTTGTTATACTGTCCATAATATCTATAATAATAATAAAAAATTTTAAATTGTTTCTTAAAATCTTAAGATATTTTAATAAATCCATTCTAATTTTATGTAAAATTCGTAAATTGTTGAAATAAA
Source organism: Typopeltis vanoorti (assembly GCF_054136105.1). Lineage (NCBI taxonomy): Eukaryota > Metazoa > Arthropoda > Arachnida > Uropygi > Thelyphonidae > Typopeltis > Typopeltis vanoorti. The sequence continues at coordinate 115,100,941 of NC_143552.1, forward strand.
ATATTTTAATAGCAGAATAATTCTTACTTACAATCAAAATGCCCAACTGTATCAGAAAATTTGTTTTCTAATAAGCGCATAAAATATGATTTAAAATGTGTTCATCGGGCTTCTGTTATTTATTAACTTAACAAAGAAACAAAATTTAAGCTTATTTTGCCAGCTTTTAATCCAGTGATTATTTGAAAACATCACTGAGCTATTATATAAATTATGTAATATTCAATTATATAATAACTCCCTCCTCTTCCACCTTATACGTATATTGGGCCTAGTGGCCTGTTACGTTCATGTTAGACATGGCCTATTACGATATGAAACCGCGACCGCCTCAAGGATAACATATAATAACTTTAGTTATATTAATATTTTTGACAGATAAGGCATTAATAATAATGTTATTATTTCAAAATCATTTCAGAATAATTAGTCAGGGTATAATTTATTATTTATTTTATTTATTAATTTTTATTATAAAAATGTAATAAAAATCTGAAAATATATTTTCTAAAAATATATTTTCAATAAACGCAAATATTTCATTTAACGAAACATATAGTAAATATGTTTCATTAAATAAAATAGTGAATATGACATTTAATATGATTTATTATAAATTAAATATAACATTTCACATTTAATATAATAACTTAAAACGTTTCAGTAAAAAAATTCAGTACTACAGACATAAAGACAAATATTAGATGGTAAATATATTTTATAGTCATTTCGAATTTAACCGTGTCCCAATAAAAGTTTCTTTTAAAATTATTCAAATTTTTGTGCCAGTAGCAACTAATGATAAGTTTTTTTTTTTTTTTCCAACTACGAATAAAATTTGTGCATCTAAAAACTTCAAATGAAAACAGAAATAACTTTGGAGCTTTCAAATACGATAGAAAATTCTGTAAAAATTATAGTTTATTAAAACGAATTTATTTATCAGAATTACCCTGTCACATAAATAAATCATAAGTTTCTCTTTTTAATTATACTCTTTAATAGCTATTTGGAACCGAACTAGAGGTTTACTATTTCACTAGAAGTCAGATAAAGATTGAGAATATCTAGATCGAAAAGTAGATTCCTTTTCACTAAATAATCGTATTCTAACACATTGAAGCCTTTTAGGCCTATCTTCAATTCATGACTACTGTGATTTTGTTTCTGTCACTCACACCCATGAAAGATTTGAATCCTATAGTTCATATTAATGTAGTGGATGGTTTAAGAGTTAGATAAGTCATCAATCTTGGTTTAGAGACAAGTATAGAACTTTCTCAATCTATTTCAGACATCCAGTAAGCAGAGTGATGATCACACACGGGACGATACAAATTATTATTATTATTATTATTATTATTATTATTATTATTATTATTATTATTATTACGGACAACTCCATGGAGTCCTTAAACTCATCAAGGGAGGCCCTAAACATCATATCAAGAACTATTCAGCATTTGCAAAGTATGAACTATCATACTTTGCTTTGAACTCATTCACAGTCATGGCACCCACAACGGACTCTGGCAACCTATTCCACTCATTCACCACTCTCCAAGTAAAAAAACCTAGTTCTAACACCCTTCTAACTACACTCTTACTCAGTTTCCATGGATATCTTCTAGTTCTCCCACCACCACACACCTGTTCTGAAAAATTTTCTCTGAATCTTGTAAAAATCCTTTAGTAATTTGAATGTTCAATCATATCACCCCTTTTCTGTCTATCAATCAGTTTCTGTAAAACTCACGCCGGGATAAGATATTCACCAAACAAACAACCATGTCGTAGTGAGGTTTAAAACCACAAACTATTGGTTGGAGATTGGAGAAAAAGATGTTAATAATACATAACTAAGAATAACAAACAAATATCCATCATTGCTAATAATTAGCAAATTTCTTGATAAGATGACCTAATTATAGTTCTTTAAGGACAACTTTACCTCATTAGGTTCTTTTATCGAATGAATGTCCTCTAAGGTCCAAAATTATCCAAAAGTACTTTAAAATAAATTTGTCTTCAAGGTCATCGAATGTCATTGAATTAAATTTTATGATCTTATATCACTGGATCAAAACAGAGGAAAAAACCACTAAGCAGATTATAGCCATTAACGATTCCATTTCTCCTTAATATCAGATCATTTTTAACTCCACTAATGTCCCGTTCAACTATGTGTGCGTTTTGTGCAGTTGTCCTCTTCTGTTATGAAAATAAAAACAGTAATGACAGTCATAAAACATTAATCATTACTTCAAGCAAAGATAAGAAATTCGTTTGTCCTCAGTCGGCCTTTCAATTCATACCCAGATTTCTTGGCAGACACATCGGATATCCTGGCTGGGTTCCCGCAATCACCGTCCTGTCTCTTTTTCTCTCTTTATTTATTTATTTTTTTTTTCTTCCCTCGTTTGTTTGATAACGTTCGTCCGATGCATCCACTTCGCTAGCTTGACATTGCAGGAAATGACCAAAGTGCTTATCTACTGACACATCATGCCTTCAAGGACCTCAATACTGAAACAGCAGGAAAATACGGAATTTTGCTGATGCTATGCCCACTTTTAGAATCAGCAAGAAAATAAAAAAAGGAGAGATAAATGAAAAAGAAAAAATAATAGAGGAATGGTGTCTTCTGAACGTGCTCTTTGTATACAAGAATCCCCAAGAAGAGGAACTGTCTTAAAACTTGGTAAAGAAAGAAAAGAATATTGAGTGAGTTTTTACCAGAAGTGAAATATAACAGTTGTTTAGCTGCTGGAAACGATTTGTGAAGAACAGAGAGAGAGAGAGAGAGAGAGAGAGAGCAAAAATGCAATCATTAACTTCATTATATTCCCACAAATCTCCATCAAGCACAGAAGAAACGCTGATGTAAAAATAAAACAAAATAAACCAGTTTCATATTCCTGCTAACTAATCCAGTCTCAGTGGCAACTTAAAGGTCACAACCACCACCTCGTACCTTAGATAAAGGCATGGCCTCCGGTCAAAAAGTTCAAAATGGATTTTTTTTTTATTCAACTTTGTTTCCTCCATGGAAGATACAGAGTTTATTAAATGAAGTACATCGCATTAATTACTAACGATGTTACCTTGCTAGTAAACTAAATGGTACAGGAAATACTCAAGACCTTCTTCCTGATAGAGATAGATTGGAGTCTTGGAAATAGATGGAAGAACGTTTTTTTTTAAAAGTTATTTGTTGTAAATCATTGTCTTGAAGATGTAAGTAAAACTGAGGCGCGCACTAAAGCTTTAATAACTTAAGCAGTTTATTATTATGTTTTTTTATGTTTTTTTTTTTTTTTATAATCTGGAAAGAGGAACGACTTCGTATTAAAAGTACAAGAGACCTAATCAGGAAGTAAGGAGTCGTTCACCTTTATGGATTCTTTAAAAATATAAAAGTGGCGTGCTCGGAAACGATTTCTGAGTTTAATATTCATATTAAACCTGAGTGAGAATCATTAATTCCGAAAGACTCATTTGAAATGTAATCACCACCGAGTCTGATGATATAGCGAGTGTGCATGCACTTATGCAATTTAGTGTACACAAATATTTTGTCTCATTATATCCGTAATTAACACGGCTTTAAAAAGAATTTATGTAGAAGAGAATCCTTATGTTGTGGACTTGACTCCTCTCCCTCCCACGAATATTTTGTTGTATTATTTAGAAATTAAATGGAAAATTCACCTTAACCATTGACAATACATCTCCTAGCGGACAACACCTTTGTTTTCATCAGACAAGATTAATGACAAAAAAAAAAAAAATTCAAGTTTTCGGTACTTATAGATTGCCAGCATTCCAAACTAGGGGAGGGTGAAAAGTGGGGGAGGGTATAAACTCACTGACTGTAGCAATATTCTGTGGAACCTGCTCTTTCGTCAACAACACGCCAAGCGTCTGACTTTGCTAAAACCTGACGGTGGGGTCTGGATCATGGCATTTCATCCCGTCACCAGGAATGCCCTCATCAATCGTCGGAGCTTCCGGTCGATGAAGTTAGGACAATAGACGCCGTCACAAGGCAGAACATGAGTCAGTGGTCTGCTGTGGTCCATCCCTGGCCATTCCCGGTTGGGACAAAACACGAGTGGGTGGTATATGAGAACATGGACCGAAAAAGGGACGGGAGGGAGGGGAAAATGAATTGCCGAAAACCTCCTAGGAGGGGAAACGATGTGTGCAAGCACAAAAGGCAAACAATGAATACACAATAAAACACACGCTTCTGTAAGTGCAGTACAGAACCTGCTTTGTACACGTGCGTATGGTTCACCTTAGAAGAGTCGTTGGTCATTTGGCTGCGTCGTGTCCAGCCTGCCCAATTGTCCATTTCCGAAAAAAGGACAAGGGGGGGGGATTGAACAAACCAGAGTGATTGTAACTTTGTCACAACATGTTCAAGGACTAAGTGCAGAGGTTTTCACACATTTCAGTTCTACTAAATGAGCTGAATGCATGTGTATGTAGGGGGAGGAGAAGAATCTTTAGAAATCCCCCTAGGGTCGAACAGATTTCATTTATAATCGAAACCATGTACTTTTGCTAATGTTCGACAAATATTAAATATTTATAATTCACACAACGTCCGGTCTGTGTGACTCTTATATGGTACTGACACTATAGAATGTTTTTCAGCACAGTTTGTAAAATACAGAAAATTTATGCATTTTTTTTTTAAATCAAAGGTCATTATGTATAAATGATCAAGGATACAATACATATGGATCATTTTTGTAGATACATAATGAATCGAGGATAATTTAATCATGGATGTATAAATTATCAGGGATAATTCTATTAAAAATTTTATAATTTGAATTCTTGATAATTGCATAAATCTTTTAGGGAGAAAAAAAATCTAAAAATAGCACATTCTTACTCGCTCTCTCTCTCTCTCGCTCTTTTTTTTTTTTTTTTTTTATTGTCAATGTTGGACTTTGAAAAATAGACATTATTTAACATTAAACTTGGAATTACTATTAAAACATTATAGACTCACATTATAGTTACAAATCTTGACAAAAACAGTAAGAAAAATATTCAGAAATGCACAAAACCTCTTTGGACTCTGAAGTCATTACCCAGAAAATTATTTTTTCCTCTTATGAAAAATATTCTGTTCCCTTTGAAAAACCGGTAATAGTCACCCATTTGTGACAGGATCCCACTTTCCTTGATAGCGTTCTTCCATGATACTATCTTAATGGAATTTTTTTTTTTTTCTTTTGTTCAGCCTATAACAGCATACAAATTATCTGGGAAAGAAATCTAGATAAGAATGTAAAAATAAAAATAAAATAAAAAATAAATAAAAACATATTTCAGGATACTTCCGGAATCCTAAATTTTAACAATTATGCAACTCTACTAATTAATGAGAATCTTTATTATTACTCAAGAAACTAGAGATTTAACGAATTTCCATGTAGTTAATTTAATAGGAGTTCGTTTGAAATTGTTATTATGCAAAATTAATTTGATTAGCAGATCTGTCATGTATAATACTAACCATCAACGCTAGCTGTTGACTTTGTATAACAGTTTAACATTAAACTAAGATCAACATTCTAATAACAACAATGGCATCTAACTTTTATTGCACAGTGGTGCCCTCTGCCTTTTGTTTTCACATCGCTGTTATCTGCTTTTTGGCGTATAATAGCAATTTAACTTTTGCATAATGGCATGTAACTTTTTTTACAGTGTTGCCCTCTGCCTTTCGATGTATAACGCCATTCACGCATGCAATTAGCAACCATTCCTGCAGTTATGCATGTAAATTAGATGAACACTACAACAAAATGAACTAGTCAAATTTTACCGCATATAAACGATTAACCGTCAGAAAAAGCGGGATGCCTTTAGGATAAAGAAAAGGTCACCAACACATTAATATTTCCATTATGAAGTTTCATAAAAACAAGTATATCTCTCATGGTTTTTCTTAGGATCTTACAAATCGTGACTTCCTTTACCAGCGATCCAGACGGTGTCATATTAGTATTTACATTGATTTCATATTTCGAATTTACCCAGATGTTAACACTGCCAAATCGCATGTATGCTAAGAGCATCGTCCACATTTGCGCATTCAAACTGCCGCATGCTTAAAACACGAATATTCTCTTTATGTTCGTGGACCAATGTATAGGGTCGTTTAGGGGTTAATTTGGCGAAACAATCGCGACTTGATTTACGGGCACCTTCATTCGCGTGAAAGCATTCTTCCGGTTTGGAAAGAGAGTTACGTCGAAGAAAAACGGGACATTGGCGTTGCTTCATTCCGAAAAAAAAAAAAAGCACACGGCGTATATTTCCAAGGATTGTTAAACCGTACAACTTTACGGGGAGAGTACGATTAAAAGAACTGTTGGTCCGTATTATTTTTAAACAATACTGTTTATTTAGTACGCCATCCATAAGAGTAGAGTAGATTTACTGTTAGACTTGTAAGTTTTCGATCAAATTCGATCCGTTTTTATTAAAGCACCACCTATTAGACACCCCCAATAAATTTAGATTGCATTAAGGAAAATTTTGTCTTTTTTTTTTGTTGTTGTTGTTGTTCAGATTAATGGTAAGTTTCTGGGTGGTCTATCGATGTTCTGTTTCGATCCTCAGATTGAATTCTGGATAAATGATCAATATTATCCAGTCGACGTTATCAAATTAGGTAGAGAATTGAAGCTACAACGACGTTATGATGAGTAATGATAGGAGCGAGGCTATGTCTGCACTCAACTGTATAGTTAAAGTCAACAATACATTTCACTGGTTGTTATGGTAACTCTGGACCTAAGTGTATTAAATTATACTGCTACATGTCGATGAACGTCTATTATGTCTGATATTTTAACATAAAAGTATCCAATTACGCATGCTCAATATTTATGTCGATTAGTGAAATAGTCTGACTATAGCTGACAGAAAAACAAAACCGGACAGTGTAACTATTATAGATATCAATATTTTTTCGTGGTTATTTATTCTGAAAATGGTACATCGTTACATTTCAGATACATTTATTAATATTTAAAAATTATTAATAACAATTAGGAATAATCAATATCCACTCTTAGATTTGGGAACACTAGTATTCATCATTGCAAGTGATTCTTGTAATCTCTTTAATTATCTTGAACTTCTATGTCTCTGATCTAAAAAATTCTGATAATTACGATAACCAACCATCCCACTTTTCAGTGACACTTTTTGACTGTCCGCGTTGCTGTATCTTCGGCCCGTAAAACAGTAGCGCACTCAGGGTTTAATGTTAGGGGGGGGGGCTAGTTGAGTCGACGATTTGAGAATACACACTACGCATCGCATACGACTATGACTGAAGATCTGCAATAATCACTAATTCATAAGTAGTATAGAAATAGAAGACACGACGCAGCATAAATAAAAAAATAAATAAATTTTAATTAGGAAAAGATTATTGGAAATTTTTCTAGTGTTGTTTTTTCCTTTTTCTTTGGGGGCAGGGCCCCCCCCCCCCTAGGTGCGCCACTGCCGTAAAATGTTCCACTTTCTAACTTTTGTCGCTCTTTTATGCTTAATCTAGAAATAAGACTTAGAAATGGTCCACCTTCTTCCACTCTATCCAAATTCTTTGTCTAATTTTTAATACAAACAAGCTAACACAGCGTGCTGCTTGTTACGTCCAATATTTTCATGGATTTTTCTGGTATTTTTGTAGTTGAGTGGTTTAGCTTCTCATAAGGGTAGTTCTGGGAAGAAGCTGATGGATATCACCGTGCTGGCTTTCTGTATGCTTGAATGGTTAGCTTCAGAATGCGGAGACTCAGCATTATGGCTCTTTTTTGTGATGATTCTCTCTCTCTCTTGAATAGGCGCGCTACTAGCTTTCAGTGATCATGTAGCGACAGTAGCTTAACTAGCAGCCTACGAATAACCCTCGAAATGCGGGGTCCTAAACTGCCTTCATTGGGACAAGTAAAAGCAGCGGAACTTGCTGGAAAGTCTTGTAGTGGATTCCAAGAAATCGAATTACCATTATAATTATGAAACTAAAAATAAATAATAATGGGAATTTATGTTTTTTTCGTTACATTTTTTTTTTTATCTAGTTGCATATTCAAAATCTGGTTGAATAGGCACTGTATTTATTTATCTCGTTTTGGTAAAAATGAAAAGCTAATTTCGGAATAGACATTCCGAAATTATTGGGGTCATTTGGTTTTGTTTTATTTTTGTTCTCTGTCGCTCATGAAACAACTCAGTAATATTATAGATGTGATAAACTGTTTCGTTGAATATAATTTATTACATCTCACTGAATTTGTTTGAAAATTGAAATGTGATGCAGTCCTAAAATATAACAAATAATAACAAAAAAAAAAAAAACATAACATAGCTTGTTTCAACAACCTTCACTCGTATAACATTTTAAATTCAACACTCATATTTTGTGTGTATTGATTTTCGTTTTTTTTTTTTTTTTTTTTTTAAATCTATAGCACGTTCGTTGATTGGCTATGAATTATTTCTTTTCTGTTTTTATTAATCTTATTTTATTTGTTTATCTTACCAGGTCTGAAAACCCTTCTTTAATGGTTTAAAGAAGGGTTTCCAGATAAATAATAAGCAGGACGGTAGTCTCACACCGAGCGATGAAATTCATCTCCCACCTAAAGATACAAACATCCATGCCCACGGCGGGATTCGAACCCGCGACACCTGTTGGTTGGAGAGTGAAAATATTTCAGAAAATATTCTGAAACGATCCCAGCTGCAAAACTCTTTCTGCATCAACTAAAAATTAAATCACAGCCACAACAAAGTGATATTTTCTTTATATAAATTATTCAAATAAAACCACTTGTTTTGTCAGACTATTCCGAAATATAATAGCTTAGATACTATTTTAATTGTCAATATTTTTTTTAAATATTTTACAAATAATATAATTTTTCATATTTTAATGTCTTTTGGACAGAAGAAATTGAGATTCTCATATAATAGCTAGCCCGGTCTCTTAAAAATCTCTAAAACAGAACTACTTATGAATAATTGTCTGAAGAAGAAAAGCTGATTGTTTAGTCGTTCAGGAATTACTCAAAAGTCAATCAGAAAGTCCGAAATGTTTTCTTCTCATTTGTTTTTCAATCTTTCAACGCTGAATGCACTCCCAAAAATAAACACGAAACACCCTGGTTACTTGTGACGTACTTTGACTCAACTGTCCTGCTAAATTATCGGCGTAAAGATGATTGTTCCAACGGGGGGACATGAACTCTTGGGAATTTATTCAGATGTTCAAAAATTGCAAAACAAATGTTAATGATCAGGGTACCTATTCGTATTAACGAATGATAAGAACATTAAAAAAAATTTTAAAAATAAATAAATAAAAAATCGCTTATTCTTTGCAAAAAGGTTATCTATGAATGAAGTGAAAGTCGTCATATGCTAGTAAACAACAAGTGGTGGTGGGGGAAAGGGGGGCACAATCTCCAAGAGGCTATAAGGACATCGAAAATATTCAAAATTATTCTCCTTCATTTTAGAGACTAGTGCCGATTAAAATTGGTAGAATGGTGCCTATTCTTCCTTTTCATCATAATGGTTAAGGGTAGCGTAATCTATACATTTCCATTGTCACCTGACTTGAAACATACATACATAATACCTGTCCATCTTAGTAACTGGATAACAAACGAACGGTACCTAGGTACCATTTATTCGGCCCGCTTCTCTTCTATTCTACTTGCTTTGTGTAAACAAACCAATATTGATTGCAAACGCTAACGTGCAAGATTGATTATGCCGCTATTTAGACATACCAGCTGGGGGATCAATCTGTATCACATTACCTGAATGGTAGACAAAGAGCAATAGTGAGGTTTTATAGGAAGCAGTCTCAATTCGATCTCTTAGGATTACTTTTAGTTTGCGTATGAGTTCGATTTTCACTGGGTCTTGATCGAGATTTCTCCGGGGGGTGGAAAAATCATATATATCAGAACTAACTTAGGCAATCTCTCTCTCCTTATAATCATTGATCTGGATTGTTCTTTCTTTGAGAAAAGTTTTTTAATAAGATTATTATAATATCTCATAGCTTGAAGTGAATATAAGAGTGTAGGAAATTATAAAAATAATAATCAGTGGAGGGTGTGCGAATCCATTCATTAAAAAATAAAAACGCATTTATTTTTATAGCAATGTATAAAATATTGTGTCAAGAATACATATATACATCTGAATTTAAAATCAAATTTTATTTTAAAATGTATACAAATTTTAATTAAAAATAATAATGTAAATTAAATTATTTATAAGTTTTAAAAATTTTAATAGATAAAATTTAAAAACAAATAAAAATATTAAATTTATTAATCCATAAATATATATCAATAAGTATAAGCATATTTTGAAACAATTTTAAGATATTGTATGTATTGTATGTATTTATTTATTTATTTATGTATTATTGGTAAAGTAAAATTGAGATGTATGTCGTGTGATGCAAATATTAATGTAATATCGGTATAATAGTAACATTAGTTTCAAGGTTTCATTTCTTTCTAATTTATCTGTATTCACCCACAGAAAAAGATGGATGCTACTCGAACATTTGAACTCTTTCCTAAATATGAATAATTCTCCTCTGTCCTTCTCCCTATATAAAATAGTTTTGTTGTGTTCGTTAGCTTCAATAGCCTGCTTCAATGACTCGAAGATCATCTGCGGCTGTCATTAGTCGCGGCCTATAAAACAACCCGACTCCGTCACTCATCGCGAGTAGAAGGACGCTCGGTCCTGTAGCAGGGAAACTGGATCTCAAATGTCCTCTCCGCAAACGAAGCTTCTGTCACTGTCCACTGCTAGGTTTCCAGGTACCCATTTATTTAGTCCTGATGACAGTCACTAACGACATACAAGACCCACATGGCTATCCTCCCCTCCTTTTTTGCTCTTCTCAAATTCTGTTGGGGACTAGAGATACTTCTATTTTTGCTAGTTTTGGTTTGCCACTGCAATGAGGGATTGGGAAGAATGCACGAGGTGTACGAATTAAAGGGGAACCACACATCACCACTCTAATTCTTCTTAACCAGAGTCGTACGTAGGGCAACCATTAGACATGTTTACCCTTGTTGCTTAGAAGAACCTACTAACTGACAAGCTAAATATACCGGCTGTCATAGTTCACAGGTGGAACATGCAGTTTCATGTAAGGACAGATCGCGTTGTTATGAATGTCGTGAACTTGACGTGAAAAAAAAAAAGTTTAAGAGATTTATGAGTATGTCTGCATTTGCAATTTTGCTTTTTGAAGAGAATAGGTTGTATTTTTTTAGCTCTAACTTTTTTTTTTGGAGCCTAAGCAAATGATTTCCAAAAAAAATCTATCTCTCACTGCCAATCGACACTGAATGCATAAAAATCCTTAGTAAAGTTTGGCGTGTAATGGTTCTTAAATTGTTTAAAAGTTATAAACCAGAGTCATACTTGGAAAGCAGACGTGCTATCCATACTTGGATAGCACGTCTGCTTTCCAAGTATGACTCTAAATTCGAATCCCATCATGGCATGCATATTTGTGGATACCTTTGGTGATAACTGATTTTAATCATCCGGTGTGAAACTACCATCCTACTCTAAAAGCGCCTTTTATAAGGCAGGGTTTTATAAAGCAGAGTTGGTATATACTCGGACCTCTACTTATAGAATAAAAAATTAAACCAATAGATATGTAACCCTTCTGGATAATCCTGTTTCTCATTTTTTTACAGAACGACAATACACTAATACTGCAGGAAGGAAGATTCAAGGCAAATGATGTGAAAAAACTTGACTGGTCTGTTGTAGTTCAACGTAATGGAAGGAAACAAATGAGTTGGTTGTTTACATGATCATTGTAACCAACAATAGTATATGGATTGGTGTTCATGTATTATTTCTGGTTGAAAGAATAATTATACAAAATACCTGACTCTTTTAGGTTTCTCGGAAATATTGTGCTGCTTCAATACTTATTTTAACACAATGTCTATTCACCGTTTTCTTTTTCCCAACCTGAATTAGTCGACTACTAAACGAGGATCTTCTCCCATCCCAATTTTATCTGTTTGGCTCTCCTTTTTGCTATCCTCATCTATTGCTGCAACATATCATCACAATTTCATTTTTCTGTCTTTTCTAGGCTTTCTTTCTCCTCTACCTATTCCCATCCATAAATTTCCATCCATTAATAATTTACCAAGATGTATACATTAAAATTTATTAGCAGTTACTCTGGAGAATGATCATATTCGCCTTACAACCCAATGGTTATGGTACCTACCTTAGCACTCAAGCAAATTGCTGTAGATTTAGAATACTTTGAAATGAAACATTTGAGGGAAATTGTCAACATGGGTATTTCCACGTAACTGTCGTAAATCAGAATTTCTTTGGTCAGAGACTTCTGTGAAATAATTATAAGAACAAGTACCTTTTGTTGAAGAAGAAGAAAAAAACACACAAATTAGTCAGCTAACGTATTATTCTCATACGAGCATGTTACTTTTTAGCAAGTTATAGATATTGGGTTATCGACATATCGTATTTCAAGACCTCCTCCTGCATCCAATGGAGAATTAAAAGCAATAGAAGACTAACTAAGTTTTAAATAGGGAGTGATGTCAGAAGATGCTAAAACTTTACATTCTCATTAGCTAACACACCCACATAGATGTAATCGCTCATTGGAGACAAAATCGATCAGATGATATAGATCATTTATTGTAGACCGTTAACATACCTTTCCCAGTTCATCCATCCTTCGCAAGTTCTACTATCGACAACTAGTCAGATACCTCTTCTGCAATCTTCTTGTAACACACGCAACATTTATATCTTAAATACCTAATCATTCACAACGTCCAGTCTGCCTAAAGACAAAATCAATACTTCCACTTGGCACACATCAAGTGTAGCATCAGATCTTCTCCCACATCCCGGAATTGCAAAAGAGCATTTAGGTAGTTGACCTCCATTTTACAAAGAAAAAAAAAGCACTTATCAACAGGCAGACTTTGAAAAATATCTCCATTTTCTTTTTCTGAAAGTATAAGATAATTTTCCTATATCTTCGGACATTGAAGGTAATAGCTAATTTAGAAAGAAATTATAAATTCGTATTGGAAAACTTATTTTGCATCATAGAACAAGATATGAACAATAAAAAATATATATATTAAAAGATTACTGTGCATTTTTCAATTTTTGAAGTATTTATCTATCTGTTGTTGTTTTTCACTTATTGCTCTTGCACAAACTAATTGAATGTTCCGTTCTTTCACGTAACAAAATATTTAATTGAAAAGCAACAACAATAGGTAAAAACTGCAATATTCGATAAACCGCTAAGGCAAGACATTCAACTAATTATAGTTCTGCATTCCTCGACAACATAAATAGCGGAAGATTCTTGCGATAGTTTGCAACTAAGTAACAGCAATCAACTGGAATTATGTCTTCCGTAAGGCAACTAATATCGTAACTTATTTCGCCAGTCACTTAAAGCGAAACGTGACTAATAAAATATATATTTTCTCTATCTGTTGTTGAGATATTACCTTATTCAAAGAGCTCTTATAATGAACCAGGTAAAGAAAAAAAAAAAAGGCACAAATCAATCTACAATAAGAAAAGCAACCCCCACAGAACAAGGACTCCACCCTTTGGTCGGGAGCAACTCACTTTCTTTCTTCCTTCCGGCTACACCTAATGAAAGTCCGCTCTTACGAATACAAAAATATGTACGAAGTTATTGCCTCAACCCTGGCTTCCTGCGGCAATCAATCAACCCACACTCGACCGGGATCCCCACTAGGGATGACTACCCATATTCCACTAGACGCTATCCTACTAAACAAACTCTATCAAGACTGATGCACACATTCGACGAAGGAGAACTCTGGCACCACGCCCATTCAACTGCTATTCATTTTTCACAAATTTGACTCTTGGATTTTTGACAAATGTCCTTTGGAATGCAACAACATTTTCCGAATTCCCAGATAATCAAAAGCTTCTATCAGATTTGCACTGAAACTTGCATCGTTCACTTTGCTAGACTCTGTAAAAAGAATGTCTTCAACTTGATACAAGTGCATCAGCAAAAGCGCCAAATATGCAACTACCGATTTTGACTGGCAAGAACAATCATTCACACTTCTTTCTTATAAGAATGAAAATATAGCGCTGACAGTTAGAAAAAAAAATGTCTAAAATATATTTACATTTTTGATTTCCATTGTCCTTTAACCGCGAACATGTTAGAAGTATTGAAACATCGAAAACTCTATTAGGATTTGATCAATGAGTCTTTTAATATTTTCTCAAGTGGTCCTATTGCAAAATAATGTTTTAGAATGCTCAGTGCAATCTATAATATGATACTGCTATAAGTGTGCTTTTTTTTTTTTTTCTACTTATGAATTCTAGACCATTCATGTCCCATTTTAGTCTAATGTTTTAAATCTTTCAAAAATTTAATGTCGTAGTTTGTTTTGCCTCTGACTTCTTTTGGGGGAGGGTGGAAATCTTTCTCATCATGTGACCTAAAACTTTCATCTTTCTCTGTCTTATCACTCTCATCTTCATCATTCTTCTCAATACCCACGTTTCCAAAGCCATCAATCTTTTTTGTCCATTAATCTACCACCATTCATATCTCCGAGGCGTATATCACAATAGAGTATACACATTTCATCATCCTCATTTAAGTCTACATTCAATTTTCTGGTATTAAAACTCCCTTTCATATTGGCAAAAGCAGTCTCAGCTACTTAAATTTTTTTTTCTTTTACTTCGCTCTCTCCATTTTTCATCACTATCAATTACTTTGTTCGTGATGATCAGTTTTCGTTTTAGTAGTGTTTATTTTTAAATAAAAAAAAGTCAGAAAAATATAACTATGTTGAATACTTTTTCGTTTATTTTGACAACGTTTTATCCATTAATATTGGAGATTCCAAGTAGGCTTTTTAGATTGACTGACTTAGGGTAAGAATAATCTGGAATCCTGCTTTATAAAAGGCGCTTTTAGAGTAGGATGGTAGTTTCACACCGGATGATTAAAATCACTTATCACCAAAGGTAACCACAAATATGCATGCCATGATGGGATTCGAATCCAGAGCCATAGTTGGAAAGCAGACGTGCTATCCAACTACGATGGTTTATAACTTTTAAACAATAGTAAAACTTTAAATTGTGTGTGGCCTTTCCCAGAGAATGTTTTGTGCGTGATAGGATATTATGACAGCGCATGCCAAAAGCTATAAACATTTTGCGACCCTAAGATCGCAGACTTGCCATCATTATTTTGCTTTACGGTCTTTTTATTGGGATGGGGGGGGGGAAGGAGAGTTGTAGTTGTTGTCTCCCTATGATAAGATAGATTGGATATCTTTTGACAGTCAGGGAGTACCATGTTCAACCTCTGTCCCCCTTAGTCTGATATGTCTAAGACACTCGTTTTTGGACTGATTTGTGGAATGGAAAACCCGAGTTTCTGAGAGGAAAAACCATTTTTTCCTCTCAGAAACTAACTCAGATAGAAAAGCCCTTTATAAAGGTTCGTTACAATCTCCACTTAACTGGGATACGTTTTTGGGTTTTCAGTATAAACTATAGAGGACGGTCTGGAAACTTCTATACTAAACCTAATATTATTGGTGCAAGAGCCTAATGCTATTGCCATGGCAACAGGTATGAAACTTCATACGAGAGTGTCAACATTTTATACGGTCCATTTGAAACCGTATTCAATACAGAATACACAAACACTGTAAAAAGAATCTGAAAAGGCATAAATAATTTAAATCGTTTTATTTTCCAGTAACATCTTTTCAAACAGAACATGTCGAGTTTGTTTTGTTTTTTTTTCTCCCGATTTTCTTATATACAATTCGTAAAGTTTTTCATTTATTTTCGGCTTCGTTTTTAAGTATCCATGTCTTCATTTCTTTGTTGCGACAGTAGTTCACTTAAGAAAGAAGAGTCCGATTTATCACGTAAGCTATTTAAGCATTCTTGCGGATCGCTAGCAAAGACGAGCAAGATACGTGTTTCTACATCCCTCTCGCTTCGAAAACAAACTACCTCTGTAACAACACTCTTAAACTTGAATGCTTAGAAATGAGCAAAATTAGAATACGCCATTAAGAAGGGGGGTAATAGAATAAGGGGGGGGTTCTTTAATTAATGCCAACGAAGTATCGCACAGCGTCCATGACAGCATATTGCACCGAAGATTATAGCGTACAGAGAGAAAGAGCAGGGGGGAAAAAAATCAGAATTAACAAAACCACAAAGAGAGCAGTCCGTATCTACGAAGAACACGGTCATGCCTCACAGCTCACGTGGTAGAAGCAAACAGAGAGAAAGAGAGAGCGAGAGCGCGCGCGCGCACCATCTTTCCCTCCCCTCTTCCTTTCCCCCCCACATGACAAAGTGCACTATATCTTGGTGTGTGCGAGCACCGACTCATGATTCACGCACCATGCTTGCGCGCCTTTTAGAAATAATATCACAACGTCTCATCTATATGCAAATGCAATCTCGGCGACTTCCACCTCTGTGGCTCAAAGCCAGAAATCATGTAGTCAGTGGAGAGACACGGTCGAAAGACAGCCTCCTGCTCCCTGCGATTCTACCAGATGGGCTTTTGGGATTGCCAGTTCGCGTTTAAATCTCGTAGGAGTTCAATGTATATTAGCCTACTGAATGAATTATTGTATTCATCATAGAGGCAGCTTTAGTAGGCTTAGGGCAATGGAAGGCTTTAATAGCACTACAGAACTACCTCAATTGAAGCGTAGAACTGTAATAAGAGATGTGCAACGTTGTACACACGGAGGCTGCACTTTGTGATAAGCCCTTTAGGAACCTTAGTGAGACTGGATTAACAAAGTGACTAATCCGATTGAATACCACGAGTTTTGGATCAAGCCTCGTGGCCTGCAGATCGGAGGGATTTCCTCCCTAAGACTCCACTTAATTGGAAATGCTAATTGAGAAATTTAATATATTCCGATGCTTATGGGAATGTGGTGGGTTTGAACAGTCCAATGCTCGTAGAGGCAAGTGTGTTTAGCCAATCAAATTAATTACCTTGCTCGAAGACGCAAAAACTCCGTAGCGACTGTTGCAGCAAATTAGAATCCATTCAGTCGTTTTATTCCAAGATTAACAAACAAGTGTGGATTACGTCACTGGCATCACGCATGCGTTTTCATGATATCTATTTGGTAATGTTGCTAACTGTTGCTATTAGCAACAACGTAGATTTCTAGTGGTGGGGGATTGCCGGTTTTTTTTATTTTTATTTTATTTTTATTCCCACTCTCCAGCAGCAAATAGGGATCGTTTTAGTAACAGCGCCACCTTTCGAGTGTAAAAGGAAACACGATAACAACATATTTTCAAGGGGACTTGACTGCATTGTTATTGAGCTTTTATTTCCTAAAGGGGTAAAAGAGGAAAAAAAAAAAAAACAGGGGAGGTGGCCATGATCAGTTCCGTATACTATACTAATGAGAAAGCATGCAGGCAATCAGTTTGGCTCGTGAGTCGCCCCTTCGCTTTCTCCGACGTCGATGCAGCGGCCACGTGCTATGAAAGCGAATAACCCTTTCCTTCTCATTCGTCATTCATGGGAAGGGTTTTGGCAACCTGTCAGCGCCAGCACGGAACACAGCATTAGTCCCAGATCTCAACTCGCGGCGTCCACACGAGTGCAGTTTAGAAGGCAGGGGCTCAGCCAACAACAAATTCAATTGAAGGCCAGCCAGTAGGTTCGTTTCATGCACCTGCCGTGCTGTGTTTGCTGCAAACAACCAAACCCTATTGAAGGGAGGTTTTCGATTCTGTTATGCCTTTTACGATCATATTAGCAGAGCACTTTGGCATGCGAATAATATGCGTGTTTGCAATGCTGATATCAAGCAGTATGATAACCATTTTTCTCTCTTTTGCTTCTTCTTTATCTCCATTGGCATCCTCCGCCTCGGTGTTTCTCTTTTCTCTCTCTCTATTCTCTCTCTCTCTCTCTCTCTCTAGATTTCTCCGTGTTCTTTTCTCATTCTTTCTGCCTGTCAGCTCTTTCTTTTTCGCCCTTTCTATCTATCTATCTTTCTTTCCTCGTCTATTTTATTTTTCTTCATCGCTCTCTCTCTCTCTCTCTCTCTCTCTCTCTCTCCCTCTCTCTCTTTTTCCTTTCTTTCTCTTTCAGGTTGTCTTCCTCTGTTTCTTTCGTTATTTATGGTTGTTTTCTGTTCTTTCTGTCTTCCTGTGTTCCTCTCTTTCTTTCTCTTTTTCAATTAATCTTTCTCTGTTATTCTCTCTCTCTGTCTCTCTTTCTTTCTCTTTCGGTTTGTCTTCCTCTGTTCCTTTCTCCCTCTCTCTCCTTCTGACTGTATTCCTCTCTTTCTTTTTCTCTTTCGGTTTGTTTTCCTCTGTTTTTCTCTCTTTTCGTTTTCTGTTTGCCTTCCTCTGTTACTTTCAGTCTTTCTGATTGTCATTTGTTCTTTCTGACTTTCTCTGTTCCTTTCTCTCCTTCTGATTGTCTTCCTGTGTTCCTCTCTTTCTTTCTTTCATTTTCTGTTTATCTTTCTCTGTTATCCTCTCTCTCTCTCTCTTTCTTTCTTTCTCTTTCAGTTTGTCTTCCTCTGTTTCTTTCGTTCTTTCTGATTGCCATCTGCTCTTTCTGGCTTTCTCTGTTCCTTCTTCTCTCTCTCTCTCTCTCTCTCTCTCTCTCTCTCTCTCTCTCCTTCTGATTGTCTTCGTGTTCCTCTCTTTCTTTATTTCTTTCTCTTTCGGTTTGTCTTCCTCTGTATATATATAATATTCATCAAAGCTTGATTTGCTTCCTCAGTCTTAAGAAAATATAATATTCATCAAAGCTTGATTTGCTTCCTCAGTCTTAAGAAAAGGCTGGTTATATTCCACTAATTCGAGCCCTACCCAAGGGCCTATGAGTTTGGAAATACTTTCTGAAAATGAAAGCTGTGCCGAACAAAGCGGCCTTTTGCAGCTGCCCAATTTTTAATCCATCTAACTCGAGTGCTTCTAGATGTTTTTTCAATGTTTTAGGGATGGTGCCTAAAGCACCTATTATTATGGGAACAACTTTCGTTTTCTTTTGCCAGATTCGTTCAACTTCGATTTGCAAATCGCAATATTTTGTAATTTTTTCATTTTCTTTGTTGTCAATCTGACTATCTCCTGGTACCGATATTTCAATAAACTTAACACCCTTGTTTTCACTTTTTTCAACCACTGTGATATCGGGTGTATTACATTCCAAGCTTTTGTCAGTCTGGATTTTGAAATCCCAGAGTATTTTAGCTTTTTCATTCTCAACCACTTTCTGGTGAACATTATGCTTTCAATAGTTTTTAGATACTTCAAACCCATACTTTTTACATAAATGCCAGTGGATTATCTTAGCTACGTTATCATGCCTTTTACGGTACTCAATTTGCTGCATCCACTTATAATGTGGTCTACCGTTTCTTCCTTTTCTTTGCACAATCTACATTTACTGTCTTCTTGTTTTTTTTGTATTTTTGCCTTCATAACGTTGGTTTTAATGGCTTGTTCTTGTGCTGCAAAAATGACCGATTCTGTTTCTTTCTTTAGTGCTCCATTTCTCAACCATTGCCAGGTCAAGTTGCTGTCAGCGCTGTCCTCTATGCTGTGAAGGTATTTTCCATGTAATGCCTTATTTTTCCATCTTTCGGTTCTCACTTTTACTTGGTTGGTTTTGTATTCCAATTTTGTCTCCATATATATATATACAGGGTGTTCGGGATAAATTTGACATATTTATAATTAATTATATTTTTCCGTAAGTTACATGTATTAACACACACTTCTCTTCATTTAAAAGTTTGGACCCTTCTTCATTCATATACAAGATGTCAGAAAGGATGGATAGCTGGAACCCATCTGAATCATGGAAGAGAATAACTTGTATCATGATGATTCGTGCCCGCCATCAAAATAAGGATATTACGACTGCTGCCCAATGCTCCCTGAATACAGTAAAAACAATCAGGCATGAACTAGAGACTTGCAATGGTGACTACGAGGATGTAGCAAGAAGAAAGATCCCTAGCAGACGATCTGATTGCGTTCGTACAGCAGAATTCCTCGCAAATCTGCAGGAACAGGTGTTGAAGAACCCTGGCATTGGAATTCGGGCTTTGTTCGTGGAGTTGCTAACTGTAGTCAAGCCCTGGATAACAAGGGTAGCCAATGGTAGGCCGTATGTATGGCAGCAGGATTCGGCCCCTTGCCACACCTCTGGGAAAAGTCAAAAATGGTTGTCTGAAAATTTCTACGACTTCACCAGTCCAAATGTTTGGCCTCCAAACTCCCCAGACCTTAACCCCATGGATTATTTTGTATGGGGCGCAGTTGAAAAAGACACCAATCGCACTTCCAGTAATACAAAAGCCCAGTTAATGGATAAAATTAAAACAGTTTTTGCGGCCCTTCCCAGGGAGACTGTAGCATCAGCTTGTTCGAGGTTCCGAAGCAGAATTGAAGCTGTGATCGATGCTAATGGTGGTTATTTTGAGTAAATCTTGTTGATAGTATTGTAATTAACTCTGCTGTAATGTTTTTTTGTCAATTCATTAAATTTAATAGATACAAAGAAGATTTTC
Organism: Typopeltis vanoorti; assembly: GCF_054136105.1. Classification (NCBI taxonomy): domain Eukaryota; kingdom Metazoa; phylum Arthropoda; class Arachnida; order Uropygi; family Thelyphonidae; genus Typopeltis; species Typopeltis vanoorti. Next base: position 115,121,664 of record NC_143552.1, read on the forward strand.
TTTTTCCTTACGAAACTGTCAAATTTATCCCGAACACCCTGTATATCATCTTCTTCTTCTTCTTTTGTTTACCTTTCTTTCTTGTTCTCTTTCTCTCTGTCTTTCTTTCATTTCTTCTTTTTCTTTGTTTTCTTCCTCTCTAAGGAAAGGTGGTTCGTTGTCCACAAGGCCATCTAACCCATGAATTATGAGGAAACTATGCGATGTTCTGATAAGTGTTTTGGAATTTGTAGCCAACGCCGAGAACTATTCCCCAAAAACGTGCTAAGGAAACAAAAACGAAGATTTATATTATTTTTCACAGATAACAAGAAAGAAAAATAATCACAGAAAAATGTGTGATCATCTCGTAGATCGTTTCGAGTTAATTCTTCTTTGCTATTTAGCAGAAGTACAAGTTTGCCATACAGCACCACGATGTTGTTTACTAGCCATTTCCCCCGTCAGGAAGTTCAACAAAACGTCGTCCACGCAGTTCTCTATGACCTTGAAGTAAACAAACAATAGGTTCATCCTTCAAAAGCCTGACACTTGTGTCTTTACCAATGACAGCCTGTCCGGGAATAAAAAGGTGATGACATTTGCGCTGGGTAGAAAATTGTCCACTGCACATGCTTCGGGCAATCTACACAAAAGTAACTGACCGTTGCTAATAGCGACCGATGTGGAGTTGACAAGGAAACAAGGTAAAACCAAACGTACACGGAAGACGCCGACATCCAAGAGGATTACTTACCAGCTTCCCTTAAGGCGACACTGATTCTTAATGAGAACAAAAAGATCTTCGAGATCTTTGTGAGGATTACCTTCCTCCTGACATGCCAAGAAGAACAGAATTGCTATAATAACGATAATAGATGCTGCTCTAGATAAGGGTGGCTAATGAATTTCATCCTTAAAACAACAGAGGAAATGTCTTCCTAATACGTGGATGCTCTAAGGAAGACTCCAAATTCAGTCCCGAATATGTCATTTTACACGGCTCAGTTTATTGGAGGCTTGAGGTAGCTTGAAAGACCTCCAAGTTTGATATCTACGGCAATTTCTGGATCATAAAAAAGAAAGAAAGAAAGAATAAATAAAAATATTCTCACTTGAAGGGATTCCACAAATGTAAAAATACTGCAAAATACTAAAATATGAAGAAAAAAAATCTATGAAGCCTATTTTATTCTATTTTTAATTCTTTCACCTAAGAAAGGATGTAAACTTATATGTCAATACCGTAAGCGGCTCAGGAATTTTTTTTACTATTTATTTAGTTGTATATTTATTTATTTTTACATATATATTAGTAATATGCGGGTACTAAGCTTAATACGAGTTTACGTACTGAGAAACAAAATATTAACGATGTGCTCCCAAATTTTTTTGTCCCGGAAGAAATGTTAATTATTATTCTTCTCTCATCCTCTTTCCAATTGGAGAAATGGCTCTTCATTTATCATTTTTATTTCTAGAGCATTTCTTCAAAAGCCGGCCTGGTTGGCAGGCCAACCAGGCCCGACAAACAGCGGATTCGAATCCTACCTTGATTTAAAGCGTTTTAAAGCTATAGTTTTAACTATAACAGTTGCAAAAGTAATCAAGAAAATTTACGCAAATATAAACCATCAACATGAGCCGCATTATTATTGTACTGCTTGGAAGACACAAACTTTGCCGATGAAACCTCATATATGACTTTTATAAATTTACAATTAACACGTGCCCTTCAGAAAAAAAATATGGTAGAGTAATACCAAGGCAACTCGTCATGTGGGTTTGTATTTTTATAAGTTAGGAGTCACTTTTTCAAAGTTTTATAATTTCAAAGGAAAAGAAATGTTTACCTGTTTACTGATGCATTTGGACTATTTTCCGTCATCGTCTCATAGACTTGAAATAATAAAAAAATATTTTTATCGCATTTTTGTCTAAACTGTTTCTCCCTTAACGTTTTGACCCGGGTAGAGTTCACGGCTCCCTCCTTCCTAGTTACATCGCTCCTATAAAGATGAAGTTTACATGTTTGTTCGTTTGTCTGTTTGTCTGTCTCCGCTATATAAATGTGTACCGTTCGGCCTACTGCCACCAAATCTTGCATGGTTTCCATATTGCACTGTGGAAAAACTGTAAATTATGTATGAACTGAAAAACGTTTGACCACTGGGGATTGTCTCACGGGATTTTTACTTATATCGCAAGAACCGGTTGTTGTCTTGAAAAGAAATAAAGATTTTTTTCTTTCATTCTTTATGTTTTTTCTTTCCTTTTTTTTTTGCTATTAGTTTTTTTTAGTCAATAAAAGACAGCAAGTTCAAAAGTAGCATAGTATATGACAACAAGTTTTTTTGTCTTTTCCATTATATTGAAGACCAGAAAAAATTGGCATCATTCAATATGTGGTCGCCACCGTTGAAAGAACGGCTCTATTGATAATCATTAGCAATAATAACATGAAACTCTCTCGTAGAGTTGAAGGGTTCGACAATATTTATCAACATCCGAAGCCGAACACGAATACAGTTAAAATTATTTGTCTACTATCATCTTATTGAATGAATGCAATGCTTAAATATTAAATAGGGATAGAGAAAGAAAGAGAGAGAGAGAGAGAGAGAGAGAGAGAGAGAGAGAGAGAGAGCTGGATGTCTTTTACAAAATAACGAATATTCTAATTACAATCTCTTACAAATTCGGACTTTTTTTTTATTTTATTATTATTTTTTTTTTATTATTATTATTTTTTTTTTTTTACGATTCAATGGAGAATCTCTCTCTTTCATGCTTTTTTTCTGACGTAAAACTAGCGAAGTGTCTTCGCCGGTACACCCACATAATGTGTTCGGCTGGAATATCCCAAATATGGCGTTTCTCCAAACCGTTGTCAGAGAACGTGCAAACATTTCAAACAACTCCATAGTGTAAGTAGTGGGGATTGAAGACATTTTGTTCATTGATTACAGGAAGCAGTGGGATGTATCTGGTCGGCTGCCAACACTCGTCTTATCCCTCTTCAAACACGTGTTCTATAAAACTTACAGCATACACACGCACAGAATGTTTCTTAGTTTTCGGAACACATAACGTTTTCAATTTCTTTCCCTTCGCTATGATTTCTTTTCTATAAAAAAAATCAGAGTCAAAAAGGGAGGTAACAAGTAAGCGATTTATAAATCGAATAAAAAAAAAGAATATGTCGTCAGCAATGCATTCAACCTTAATCAGCATCATACACAGAGGATAAAAAAATATTTTTCTGTAGTAGAATTCTTATGCTGTCTCTGTAAAAGGAACTCTCTTAACCCATATTTGGGTTTTCTTTTCGTTCTGTGTGATCGATTCTTTTCTGATGTGCTTATTAAATGATTAGTAAAGATTACTAGGATTCGTTTAGAAGACAGGATCAATCGAAAGTTAGAAGAATAGAGAAAATATGATTGAGAAATAACTGTGAAAGAAATAAATTGCAGGAAGACGAGTTCTTATACGGTGAAATGATTTTTTTTTCCGATGTATAAAAACTCGTCTGAAGAGGAAAAGATGGAGAGATAGGTGGATGATTCAAGAGAGAAAGAGAAAGAGAGAGAGAGAGAGAGAAGGGGGAAAATATATGGGGAAAAAGTGGATAGTGATAGAGATAGGAAAATGGAAGCACAACTGTAGAAAGAATGCAGAAAATAAGAAATAAGTAAATGAAGAAAAATAATGATAAAATGCAATGTAAGAAGTAGAAAAGAGATAGAGTGAGAAGAAGAGAGAGAACATGATAAACAAAGATAAACATCAGAAAATAAGAAAGAAAAACAAAGAGAAAGAAAGAAAGAGAAAAAGATATATAAACACATCAGAAAATAAGAATGAAAAAACAGAGAGAAGAAATCTAGACGTAGAAAGAAAGAAAAAAAAAAGAAAGAAAAGTACAAAGGAAGAAAAACGGTGAGTTATAGAAGAGACAGACGGACATAGAGAGAGAGAGAGAGAGAGAGAGAATGAAGAAAGTAATAATAGATCCACTGAAACAATGTGGCTATCACGTCAGCTTGTTTTTCATAGGGACTAACACGCTGTCTTCGAATGCCTCTGAAGAAATTCTCCATCTTATAGAAGAGCACTTAACAAACCATCACTTCCACCAACTCCGCATTCCCACTTGGTTTACGTTCGAAAAGAGAAGCGACGTCTGCTTAGCTTGGAGGCATTGAAAAATCAAGGCAATGTCTGGAAAGAGATTTTAGTTCTCTCTCACGACTCCCGAACAGCTTTAATAATGACACGGTTGAAATGGGACTGACTGAAACAATGTTGTCGCTCCCTTTTCTAGTCTAAAAACCTAATTAACCGTAGACATGTTACTAAATACACCAAACGTGATTGATTTTAAATTGCTTTACTAGGGGAAACGGTCACAGAACCACACTGTTTATTAACTTCATTAAGCGTTTATTTACATCGTTCCAATACGACTACGTTTTTTTTTTTTTTCAATGCTAACGACAGGATCGAGGAAAGCGCCCTCTATCGGTAGGAATCGGTTGGCCTTATCCCGGAGGACGTTACTCACTTTTATTCATTATATTAAACCTAAAAATGAATAAATTCGCGAAACATTAAACATGCATTAGTTGGAGGCACATAAAAGGATAGGGGTGGGTTAGCGGAGAGGGATGTTGTGTTATGTTATACGGACCCTGCGGAAGGTTTTACTCCATTACAGCTTGTTGTAAAAGGGACGCCTGGATGCAGTATACTGTTACACAAAAGGAGGATAGACCAGTTAAATGGGTCGAACTAATGAGCAGAACGGGTAAGGGAAAACGGGGGGGGGAGACAGGAAAGGATGTAACACGCTCTACTAACGTTCCTTACACTTTCATTCCCTCCCCTGGGGCAACGTTTAAATTTTTTATGCGCAGAAAATAGAACAAAGACAAGTAGAAGCGGTGCTGTAGTGTCGGCATGGTAGCAGAAAACCTTGTTCTACCTTTGCCCTGGGGCGACTGGCATATCTACTCTAATCAGATGGGTCGTTTTTTTTTTCTTTTATTTTCTTTCTTTTTTTTTTTTCTTCGTGTGGAGTAGGAGAGAGAGAGACACGAGTCGATGGATTCTACGAGGGTTAAAAGGAGTGTTTTTCCTAAGCGTTTACAAGAAACATCGACTTGCAGAAGAGGATTTGGTAGTTTGCCTCGAGAATGACTTGCTCCGGAAAGAATAAAGGAAGGGGAAAAAATCTACTAGGCTAATGAGATTCTCTCTCTCTCCCCGTTTGTGTGTATGTGTGGCTCATGGACTAATAATTAATTGGCCTCGTACGAAAAAAAAAAAACTTTTTTTCCGAAAGTCAATACGCAGTGACATACGAGTAACGGCTCAAATACCAAAAGCAATATTAATAACAGTCGGCAATCAGTAGCTTCCTGACACACCGAAAAAAGCGGCTGTTGCCCTCCCCTTTTGATTTCCAACAAAGGGGAATTTTTAAAGAAGATACAAAAAAAAAAAAAAGCAATTTCAATCAAGATTGAATTCTGATGAATTTACACTTTCTAAATTTTATATTCGAATGTATTTTTGGAGCTTTAAGTTTACTTCAGCAGCAGACCTCCAGAATCGGACATTTATTATTATTATTATTAGAGCTCTATTGTTATTCTAGATGGATACGTATATCCTTATATAATAATAATTGCAAAAATTGGACATTTTTAAATCTTCAATATTCCAGTTTATTTGAACCAAAAAATAATCTTCAGAAATACAGCTTTCCTGAACCAGTTCTAATTCGAGAATATATATTTTCTGACACAGAAAATATATTCTCGGTCACAATCGTATTATAGCCATTAGTATTACGCTCGAGATGAAAAATAAATAATTATATAAAAACTGTATTTATCTATCGGTATTTGATTTTCACATTTTGTCCATCTGTCAATAAACTGTAAGCTCGTAAAAAAAAAAAAAAAAAAAAAAAAAAAAAAAAAAAAAAAACTTTTTATAGAAAACACGAAAATCTTCAAATATAATATGTATTCGTTTAAAATAATAATATAATTATAATAATAAGCTACGCAAAATAAAAGTGAATGATGAAAATGAAGAGAAGAATTCACAATTTTTTTGCGAAGAAAGGTTTTAGGGTTTCGGATGATAGTTATATGCCTTAGTATTCATAACTAGATATAAATTAATTATTAAAAATTAATAAATATAAATAAATCTTGTATTCTTTATATGTTATTGAAATATTTCTTAAATTTTTATAATTTTTAATATAATATTTATTTTTGAAAGTATATTTACACACTTATCTGTGTTTTATATGTCAATTATATTACAATAGAAAAAGTAAAGCTATCTTGTTGTTGGAGAGTTAATCGACCGTGAGATGCGGTGATTAATACCCTTGGTGGGTAATGAATGGCAATGCTGTAGCTAATGAAGTTCTAACTGAGGCTCAGCTATCAGCTATTGCTGTTACCCTCCTGCCATGATCAGAGCTTTAATAGCTCAATAACACCTTATCCCTACACCGTCCTCTACAGATAACGGGAAAGATGAAAAGCATTCTTGCTTCGCCCCTTTAAGCTAGTCCTTATAAGGACTATCTTGTTGTTGGGAGAATCAATCGACCGTGATATGCGGTGATTGATTCATTCAATCCAATACCCTTGGAGGGTAATGGATGGCAATGTTGTAGCCAATGAAGTTCTAACTGAGGCTCGGCTATTGCAGTTACCCTCCTGCCATGATCAGAGCTTCAATAGCTCAATAACACCTTATCCCTACACTGTCCTCTATAGATAACGGGGAAGATGAAAAGCATTCTGCTTCGCCCCTTTAAGCCAGTCCTTATAAGGACTATCTTGTTGTCAATCGACCGTGAGTTGCGGTGATTGATTCATTCAATCCAATACCTTTGGAGGGTAATGGATGGCAATGTTGTAGCCAATGAAGTTCTAAATGAGGCTCGGCTATTGCAGTTACCCTCCTGCCATGATCAGAGCTTTAATAGCTCAATAACACCTTATCCCTACACCGTCCTCTACAGATAACGGGGAAGATGAAAAGCATTCTTGCTTCGCCCCTTTAAGCTAGTCCTTATAAGGACTATCTTGTTGTTGGGAGAATCAATCGACCGTGAGATGCGGTGATTGATTCATTCAATCCAATACCCTTGGAGGGTAATGGATGGCAATGTTGTAGCCAATGAAGTTCTAACTGAGGCTCGGCTATTGCAGTTACCCTCCTGCCATGATCAGAGCTTCAATAGCTCAATAACACCTTATCCCTACACTGTCCTCTATAGATAACGGGGAAGATGAAAAGCATTCTGCTTTGCCCCTTTAAGCCAGTCCTTATAAGGACTATCTTGTTGTCAATCGACCGTGAGTTGCGGTGATTGATTCATTCAATCCAATACCTTTGGAGGGTAATGGATGGCAATGTTGTAGCCAATGAAGTTCTAAATGAGGCTCGGCTATTGCAGTTACCCTCCTGCCATGATCAGAGCTTTAATAGCTCAATAACACCTTATCCCTGCACTGTCCTCTACAGATAACGGGGAAGGTAAAAAGCATTCTTGCTTCGCCCCTTTAAGCCAGTCCTGATAAGGACTTTCTTGTTGTATTCCTTCTATGAGTGACAATGTCTAGCTCTTTACAAAAATGATCCACGAAATCACAACAAACGACCATAGTATGACTGCAATTAAAAAAAAGAAGACGAAATCTCCTTCAATAACGATGTCCAGCAAATAAGATACAGTCGACAAAAATTCCTAATTAAAAATAATAAATAAATAAAAAATGTATCAAAAATTAAATTTCTTTCACTTCACTGCTATTTGCTACGTAAACGCTAATACAAGTAATGTGCAGCATCGCTTACGAACATCTACACCTGACCTACTTTATTTTTGACTGATTATCAAATTTCAGCCACAAGGGTGGAACCTTTGCCTTTGTGAGATCTGATATCGCGTGCCGGAGAATATCAAATCCAGAATCCGCTTTTTTTTTTTTTTTTGACATTCTGTAGCTTAATGTATCTTTGTCTCATTCAACAACGTACATCGACAGTATTTACCCATTCTCTACCTTATGAAAATCACTCCAAGCGTTTCAATTTTTATTCCTTAAAGCTTGATTTCTGTATTTAAATTAGCCAAGTCGACTCCTACTTTCATTCCTTTTGGCACTGCAAGTTCGCCAATTTGGACAACTTCGGTGACATGTACTCTTCTATATTACGAGTAGCGCTTCCGCCATGATCCACACACACACTTGTTCTGGACAAATTACAGAAATCATTGTCATGAATATATATATATATATATATATATATATATTCAGACTGAATATATATATATATATATATATATTTATAGCAAACAGCAGGTGTACGTCATCATCCACCACTGGACATACGCCATGGAGAGGATTGGAGACTCTTGTTCTGTTGCTGTTAACATTTCCAAAACATTTGATCGAGTATAGCACTGATGCCTACTCATCACTAAATTGCCATCCTTTTGACTACATTTCCACCCACTGTAAGTGGACAGTGAGTTTTCCTCTAATCAATCACTGCATGTCATGGTAAATTTCTTCCTCTCTTCAAACTTCTCCACCCGGGCAGGAGTGCATCAAAGCTTGGTTCTATCGCCTACTGTTTTCCTCACATACATAAACAACCTTTTCTCACTGGCTTCAAACCTTATCTATAGTTTTGCTGATGATAAAACACTCCATTCTATTCATTCGACAAACCCTACAGTGCACAATCAAACTTGGAGATCTACACTCAATGATTTAAACACTAACCCCTTATCTCAAAGTGAAGCATCCTTCAATGGGGACAAGGATAAGTGGACATTTTCAATGTTGTCAAAACGCAGTCTTACCTTTTCTTTCACAAAAAATCAGCTCTCCTGCCCTTATCTTCCGTAATACACGAATCACCAGACAATATTAAATCGATTTTTTCTGGAAGTGATATTTACCTGCAGTTATTCCTGGCATAAACACATTACATCAACAGCAAGACGATTCAGCTGTAGATCCCTTTCTCAATAATTCACTTCAACCGCTTTCACACAGATGGTCTCATTAGCGATATGACAGTCTGTTTTAAGGTTGTTGTGACCCTTAAGTTAAAATTTTTAAGACCTTCCCTACTGAGTAAGGTGAGGCCTAAGCTGTAGCTTGTCTGGCTTAAATATGGATCTGATTCTGTCTTTTTTACAAGCAACTGGCGTCCATCATTCCATTGCTTTTCCTGCAGCAGCTGCCCAACATCCTTTTGCAGTCCAAATGTACAAACTTTCCATCCTCCTCCTCCTCCTGCTTTATTCTATTTGCCTCTGTTCTTCGGAATATCAATAGATTCTTTCTTCTCAAACTTTCACCAACACACCCTACACTAGGCACTTAGGTGTAAGGTATGCTGAGGGTTCTGTCTTGTGCTATATACAGTATTCTGTTACTTCTGGTGTGTAAGTCGATATGCAGATGATCTCAGCAGAAGTCATTGCTGCAATTTGATGACCAAGAATGGCAGGACAGATAACAAAATAGATGCCTGCTTTATAGCATCAGTTGTTAAAAAAATGAATAAATAAAATAAAAAGGATAATGAGATATTTACAACGCTGTGGATCTTTCTGAAAGGAGTTCATATTCTCCTCCTGCAACCAAATATCTAGTTCTGACTATGTGATGTACCTTTAAAGAACCATAGTAGAACAATTCAACATGAACATTTTACAGAAACACACACACACACACACACACACACACATATATATATCACACCTTTCAAAAAAAAATAGTCGTTTAATAAATAAGATAATTTAAATAGTTAGAAAGTCTCTCTCTCTCTCTCTCTCTCTCTCTCTCTCTCTCTCTCTCTCTCTCTCTCTTTATACAATCGTTTTCAGTTCTATTCTCTTCATTATTATTTTTCTTTTCTATCTGTTTACTCTCCATTCTTTTTCACTCTGTGTTTATTCCCCTTTTCCCTCTCTCTCTCTCTTCTTTCTTTTTAGCTAATGACTTCTTTCTGTCTAATCTTTTTTCCCCCCTCGTTTTCTGTTTGAATTCATTCATTTGTCCGTCTGTATATCTAGCAATCCAACCAACGTGTGTCCTTTTCTTCATGCCTGTCGGCAATGTATAAATTCCATTGGGCCTTCCCTACAGGGACGAAAAGATCAGATGAGATACAGATATCCAGTGGAGACTGTGTGCATGACACTTTGCTTACTCCCAACACACCCCACAGATTCGGGAGTATGCGTTATCACATACACCTCTTGTTCCGTGAACAGAAAGATGATCAGATATATCCTGCACACTGCCTCGCTCACCTGCAATCACACACACACACACACAACGGACGAGCGGACTGGTGGCACCTGCTCCACACAAAGAAGACAGAGCATGTGCATTTTTCTTCTTCATCATTGTTAATGCCACCATATACAGTTCACCTGACATCCACAAGAAACAAGGAAATTACACAATCCATTATAGCCTCGTAGTGAAAAAAAAAAAAAAAAATAGTAAGCACGAGATAGATATGTTGCATTTCAGTAAAGATATCTCTTCATTATTAGTAATTCTTTTGTTTTCATTCCATTATATAAATAGCTGCAAAACAATTATTTGTAATTTTCATTGTTGGAAATATAATTAATATATCATGTTAAAAAAATTAAAAAAAAGACACCACAGTCACTCGTGTATGTGTGTGTGTGTGTCTATCCAATCGGATAACAGTTTGTTCATCCACGTAAAGTTCTATTCATATCTAAATACGTAGTCTAGTATAGACACTCTTTAGGAGTTGTATTGATCCGATTACCAACTCCATCCATTTATTTCCAGATGCATATTGGAAGGAAGTGAGCTTATCTAAAGGTGGAAACGTTGAATATTTCATTCTTGACTACTCACACTATTAAGATGTTGTCTTTGGGATCTGAATCAATGCTTTTAACTTTCATGGAGACTTCCATTCGCCGGTCTGCATGCAATTGACTTGTTTATTATTCTCCGCTTTTGCTGCTACACTCTACAATATCAATCATGGAAGATGCTTATTAGAGGTGCGTTGGAAGCCGGTTATGTGTGTGAATGGGATGATTGTATAGCTCGTGACGCATAGAGAGCCTCTTCACATCTCTCTCTGTGTGCGGATATCTTCTTCAATTAAATTCCCATCTTTCTTGAAGACATGTACGATTGACGGGGGTATCAAACTGTGGTCACGTGTCAGAAATAAAGGCCTCTATCATCACTAGGGTACAGTGGTCCTCTAATCTATCCTCTACCAACCCCTGACGGCTCGGGGGGGGGGGAGAGGAACTTAAAATTATATAAAAAAAGCTTCCTTGAAACCAACTTTTTTTTTTGTTCCAGATAGCCAGTGAAAATGTTTTGTGTGTGTGTGCATTTATTCCAACCCGGCACGTGTCGAGGATTACATATTATCACCTCCTCTCAGGAGCACCTCATCAAAAACACCTCGCTCTCGGGAACTGTCTATGGCGGCTGTTGCTACCCTACATGTGGTTTGAGTGCTCTTCTCGTTTTGTGGACTAACTTGGGGCGCGTGTGTGAGAGGCTGTGACGTCGAGGCACAGCATGTGTTCCCTGGGGTACCATTGTTCCTGTGCTTTCCAAGTGTTAGTTAACTGTTACCAAAGTGCACATTTTGTGGCCTTGTAGTGATCTTCAAATATCCACCAGAAATTTGGGTCGTTTTCACTTCGAAAGATGATTCCATTCTTTTGATAATGCGATTTTAACGCTAATACATTTTTTCTTTTTTAATCTTTCCCTGTTGGTTTCTTTACATGGAAGAAATTTCTAGGTTAAATTATCCTTGTGGTTGTAATTGATGGCAAAATAATTGCATTAAAAATTTGTGGAAACCCTCTTTGACTGGAAGCACCTGGATTGAATCCTGTCTAGAACTGGAGGACCTTTAGAAAGACTTTTTTTTTTTTTTTTTAATAGAATGGCAGTTACTTTTTCTTCCCGATCTATTTACCATTCTATTTATACATCTTATTAATTTTATTTTCTCATTTCTTTTGACTGATCGACCAGTAGAAATTATTTCGATGCTGTCATATTGTTTCAACCTTATTCAATTTTTCTATCCGCGTTGATGTAAATAATGATGTTTACCACTGGGCAAAACAAACTAACAATTAATTAATCTTTATTTATTAATTCAGGCATACTTTATAGCTCATTTCGTACATTTGTTCTAGTTTTATTTTGCCCATGAGGCACTTGCGTTCCATTTTTAATCATCGCACTGAACAGTACTGAATACTGCGCATGTGCAAATACGAAAGATCAGACATGCGCAGTATCACTTCATCTTCTGGGAAAGTTAAAACATATCTTAATCACACATTTCAAGTCGTGCTCGATTAAGCTTCCAAATTATTATAGATGAAACACTGTCTTAAAGAGATGAAGATATTAACCTGGAGACAACAAAGCACTCATCAATACTTGTTAAGTGCATTCTTATCTACCCATTCAGTGCGTACACTTTTGAAAAGCTTTTTCTAAGAGACGTAAAAGGGAAAAGTGCACGAAACATTAAACTTCCCTATAGTGTTCCCCCTTCGGAGACATAGACTGTGGGCGCGATCCATTCATTAGACAGCAATAAATCCTAGATAAACCATCCGCTCATTAGCGTTTCTATCAGATTGGAAATAATTACCCTACTATCAGTTCTTTAGGTTCCTGTCAACATCTGCACAGCGAAGAAAGACATAAATTACCCACACAGGAGATATGTGAAGAATGATGTGTGTGTGTGTGTGTGTGTGTAATACCACGACATGCTTCGTTTGAAGATGCCACATCAACAAAGGGGAAAAAAAAAAAAAAAATCTGTTTCTTGTCTCCAACATGGCTCGAAGCTACTTTTGTCTACCAGAACTCGTCTCACGGTTTTAAAAAGCTGTTTTGAGACCGTTAAGGAAATATTTTACCGAAAATGTCGTTGTAGTAATGAACTTGTATCTCTCCGTAAAATATCGTCTTTGTTCCACGAGTTCAACTCATTTTTTTTTTCTTTCTGTTTCGTTGTTCATAGCGGTATAGTGTTTAAACAACACATACGATCGTTATGCAAATGAAACCAATGAAATAAATTTGTGTAATCAAAACTTCTTTTTTTATTTTGTTTATTAGTTTCTTAAGTCCGATTATAATGCAAAGCACACACGAGACTGGCGGTGTGTTACTGTAAATTGCAGGGGACGCTACAAAAGGCGGGGAGTGACGAATGGATAATACACTACTACTACTTGCTAGTTATTCAGTTGATAAAATTTTAAATCATCCCCGTTTTCTCTCAATAGCATTATGATAATGACTATAAACCAAATGGATATATTTTTGTCTAACTTGACAGAGGACAAATCATTTGTCAAGGTCATCCACGTGTGAGAGTGAGACGTATAAATTTACACTAGACAATCGATTTAATAGATGCCTTTGTAAACTATAAACGAAGTCTGTAGACTGATTATGTTGTCAAAAAAGTCCGTGAATACTTCGAGGGATTCTCATAGTTAAATATTCGCTTAACACTCATGATAGAGTTTGAATACGAAAATTTCATGTCACAATTTTCTGTTTTCCTAGCTAAAGAAGGCTCAACTAAGGTAATCCATCTTCTGTTAATGATAATATCTCCACGAACCTACCACATGGTATTCATTTACCACCATAGTTGACAATGTAAACTTGCAAAAGGTCTATGAGAGCCGATTCCAAGCACTAACTAGACCATAGACTAGAAAATTGATTGCGTCCACCCGCTGAGGGTAAGGGGGGGGGAGGATAAAGGGGACTGGTGGGACCTGTGTCACCCCTTCACACCTGGGAAATAGCTAAATGATCATTCTCTTGTATTCCCTGACGATTATACAGCCATTATCATCAGGAAAACATTTGAATACTTGTACTGTCTGGGATGTATTTAATGATATTATTCATGAGCATGACTTTGCTGTTGGGGATAAACCACTAGAGTGCTTTACGATCTCCACATGAGGATACATTATATGATGTCTGAAGGTGGTCTCCAGGAGTTCACAAATACGCCTTTGTTTGCCAAGGTCCACTAACGATAGTGTTATTTGTTTAGCCAACACGAATCTCTGAGAAACATGAATCTTTCATAGAAGGTGGTCCGACCTGGTACAGTAATCTGACGCATAATGCTCGAATAAATTAAATGGACAGGTGGCGTCATTCAATCGCTAACGTTTTCTTAGTATTGCCTGTTTATGAATATGGCCCACGGTTATCCCTAATTCTCAGCTACTTCACATAGAAGCAAAAAAAAAAAAAAAAGAATTATTATCCCCCCATCGTTTTACGCTCTCTATTACTCATTTTCTCTCTCTTTTACTCACTCTCATTCTGCAATGAATTCTTAGAAAGCAGCGACAATATTTATTATTTCACGATTTTAGATGTGTTTTTTTTTTTAGAAGAATGTAATCGCCTGACGTTTACCAGTGCCTCGATGTACAAAATGACCGCTAGATGTCAGCACGCTAGCTCTTGTACGCTGATCTAGAAACATGCGCTGAGATGAAAAGCTAGAGCTGTTTCATTTTGAAGGGGGGGGGAGGGGAAACAGAGAGATGAGGACATTTCAATAGGTCAAGCTGATTTAAATTGTAGGCAATGATTATTTACGAAAATAAAAATGTTTTTTTTTTTTTTTTTTAAAAAAAAAGACAAGTAATTACTGTTACTGTTACTCTTTTTCTCTGTTCAACTTACATTTTTTTTTTTTTTTTTTAAATATAACACTTTGGCAAACGGTACTACATTAACGAGCTGCCATTTCACTGACTCAACAGTATCAGGTAGCAATTTGACATTGAGAAGTTTACGGATGGCTGAACACATAATTAGAACCAATTTTAGAAAAGGATAAAATTTTAAAAAGTTCATATTTTAATTTTTTTTAAATGTTCACTTTTTAAATTAAATTTTTTTCTCAGTTTTTAAAAACACAACAAATATGTCGTATGTAAAGCAACCCATATCTCACGTCTCTTTTCGATTTCGACCATAACATATAAATATAAAATCCGACATTCTTTATAGAATTTTCAATGTAGAAGGTTTCTACCATTATTTGGATCTTAAATCATAATACAAATAAAAATAAGAACTCAATATTTGTTGCAACAATAATATACTACTTAATTTATAAAATTATTACTTTATAGTTTATTTATAAGTTTATTTGTAAAATCTGAATACACACCTTTATACATTTTATATACAGAATATAGTGAAGTTAAGAGAGAGAAGCAGCAAACAGAGCGAATCTGGATGCGGTGATTGATTCATTCAATCCAATACCCTTGGAGGGTAATGGATAGCAATGCTTGGAGGGTAATGAAGCTCTAACTGAGGCTCGGCTATTGCTGTTACCCTCCTGCCATGATCAGAGCTTTAATAATAGCTCAATAACCTTATCCCTACACTGTCCGCTACAGATAACGGGGAATATGAAAAGCATTCTTGCTTCGCCCCTTTAAGCCAGTCCTTATAAGGACTATAAGGACAGCAAACAGAGCCTAGATAAGTGAGCTGGGAGAATCAATCGACCGTGAGATGTGGTGATTGATTCATTAATGCCCTGGGAGGTAATGGATGGCAACAATGCAATGCTGTACCAATGAAATTTAACTGAGGTTCGGCTGTTGCTCCCTTGAGCGATGAGTTTTTGAGTTCGCTCTCTTAAGGTTTTTGCCTTAAGGGAGCACTTTGAGTCTCCGGGGAAAGTGTTCTCCGGCACGGTCAGCTGAGGGGCTTTGTCGGTGAATTATTTTCTTCGGAATTTGAGCGGTTCTGCTCGGTGATTGGGGAGCCCGTCATTGAGTGGAACCAACGCTGAGATATGGGCGATCTTTCGCCCACTATGGAGTGGCCTAGAGATCGTCCGATTTGTTGAGGTGTCACCTTTACTTACATAGTCGGTGATTGATTCATTCAATCCAATACTCTTGGAGAGTAATGGATGGCAATGATATAGCCAATGAAGTTCTAACTGAGGCTTGGCTATTGCAGTTACCCTCCTGCCATGATCAGAGCTTTAATAGCTCGATAACCTTATCCCTACACTGTCCTCTACAGATAACGGGGAAGATGAAAAGCATTCTGCTTCGCCCCTTTAAGCCAGTCCTTATAAGGACTAAGCAAACAGAGCCCATAAAGCATTGATTGAGGCCCTATCTATAGCGAAGGTGAACGTAGGATCGAAGGATAGAAGTCGACCGTGAGTTGCGGTGATCAATGATCAATACACTTGGAGGGTAATGGATGGCAATGCTGTATGTAGCCAATAAAGTTCTAACTGAGGCTCGGCTATTGCTGTTACCCTCTTGCCATGATCAGAGCTTTAATAGCTCAATAACACCTTATCCCTTCACTGTCCACTACAGATAACGGGGAAGATGAAAAGCATTCCTGTTTCGCCGCTTTAAGCCAGTCCTTATAAGGATCAATGGTGACACTGCAGCACCCCAAAGGAAAATATTTAAATTTTGTTTGTGTTTATAAATAATAAGAATGCTTACAACATTATATAAATGCAATACAACTTGTTAAAGGTTACAGCTTATGTTTCGACAGTGATTAAATAATTAATAATTAGAATTGTTTGATTAACGCTTTAGATTAGTAAACAAATGCACTGCGATCTAACGCAGTGTCGATATTATCACTTTCGACCATTTGCAGTCAGTCTCGCCGATATTCGTTTGCGCTTGTGACTGCACGTTACAAGTCGTTCCGACACTGCTTGGTTGGGCAGTGTATCGTATGCTTGCGCGCATTATTTCTGTGAGATACGAAACTTTTATTATTAACGTTTGCTCGTGGTGTGGGTGAAATATTTTTAATAAAGAAATTTTTTAATATGTAAATTTATTTATTAATAAATTGGTTTACTGATTAGGAAAAAAATATTTTTTTTTATTTTTTTTATTTTTTTTATTTTGTATATGCAGCACCCCCACTTAAAATTTTCACTGGCCGCCACTGGGCCCTATGCTCGGCAGGGAGTGAAGAGGATATGTAACTATACAGTATTTAAAATAAAAACTGATATAAACCATTTGAGTATTGAGTATAATTGTACTCATGCAAATATCTTTAGTTAAAAATACCTATACGGAAAAAGATCATTTTGTCTGTAGAAAACATGTTGCATGTGAAAAAAATTACATAGCAAAAAATGCATTTATAAAAGATATTTCAGGTAAAATATATTGTCTAGTGAAAAGGAAATAAAAGTATATATTTTTCATAGAAATATATTATTTAGTAAAAATATTAAAAATGAAATGTACATACCCTCCCCCCACAAATACATAGCCGCAAACATATATAATAAATATTTATTTATTCCTTAGTAAATATATACTGATTAGTAAAAAATACTCTTTTCTTAATTTTAAATCATTATTATTATTATTATCGCAGATCTCCAGGAAGTCAAAGACTCGTTGAAAGAGCCAGTATATTATCCACACTAACTCTCATACCTCTCTTAAAACTCATTCATACTAGAATAGGATTTTAGTTTATAATATAATATACTTTCAGAATTATCAACACGTTAGCACAAGAAAAGTATCTTTAATATACTGCCCGATATTTCAGTTTGAAAATAACACGCTATCATCAGTGGCTTGACAGGAAATAGTCTTTTACAAGATAGAATACAAACAATTGATCATTCAAAACTAGAACGAGCCTCGTGATGTTACATTGCTAATCACGATATCATTTCACTGAAGAAATAAACATAAGAGTGCAGAATAAATTACATGTATAAATTCGCAATGTCACACAAAAAACTTAATTTATAAAATCATACTAAAGATATCATTAGACAGATGTAGCATCTAGGTCTTCATTAAAAAATAAAAAATAAAAATAATAATGTGTTATTCGGATCAAACTTTCCCATATTTTTGACAAGGATAGGCAGTCATTCCGATTCAAGCTAGGGCGTTGAAGTAAGGCCTCAGCACTCTCTTTGAATAGGCGTTCGAATTTATAGCGACATCTGTGTAGAAGGCGAGTTTTGGACCAGAGAATGTTGTGGTTTGTCTCTATCCCGTGCTGCGCCAATCCAGACTTATCGGATTTGTTGTGAAGAGTAAAAGAATGATGCTCTTGTATTCTTTTTTCTATACAGCGTCCGGTTTGTCTACATATATAACAGATATTATTTGTCAGGTAAAATATGTTGTCTAGTGAAAAGAATAAAAGTGTTTATTTTTCTTGTAGAAATATTATTATTTAGTAAAAAAAAAAAAAAAAAATGTACATAACAATTCCGGTTTGAATACAAGAATATCAATCTTATATTCTTTACAACAAATCCGATAAGTCTGGATTGGCGCAGCACGGGATAGAGACAAACCACAACATTCTCTGGTCCAAAACTCGCCTTCTACACAGATGTCGCTATAAATTCGAACGCCTATTCAAAGAGAGTGCTGAAGCCTTACTTCAATGCCCTAACTTGAATCGGAATGAGTGCCTATCCTTGTTAAAAATATAAGAAAGTTTGATCCGAATAACACATTATTTTTTTCTAAATTAAGACCTTCTAGATACTACATCTGTCTAATGATATCTTTAATATGATTTTATAAATTAAATTTTTTGCATGACATTGTAAATTTATCTACGTAATTTATTTCTGCACTCTTATGTTTATCTTTCTTCAGTGAAATGGTATCGATTAGCGATATAACATCACGCGGCTCGTTCTAATTTTGAATGATCAATTGTTTGTATTATACCTTGTAAAAAACTGTTTTCTGTCAAGCCACTGATGATAGTTTATTTTCAAACTGAAATATCTGGCAGTATATTAAAGATACTTTTCTTGTGCTAACGTGTTGATAATTCTTAATTTCATGTCACAAGTTTCTCTCAAAAGTAGAATAATATACTTTCATTTATACATAAAAACTGATATAAGGATTATAACAATTGTCACACACACACACACACACACACACACACACACACACACACACACACACACACACACACACACACACACACACACACACCGGTTTTTTTATTGATTTGTGTTCACATATCGATTGTATACGAATTGTTAATAATATAGTATTTTTCTTTACTTAAGCTACAAAACATTTCAAAAGCATTTATTTATTGGAATCAAACCCTTATTGGCTATTCAAATTCGGTAGTTTAGCTAATTTAATATTTTTTTTGCAGAATTTCATTACATTATGCATTACTCCCTATTAGTTCTCATAAGCCTCTTATTGACATTACAACCGCAATGAAAAAGATGGGATTACTACGTAGACCTTATCAATGCTAAATTTCATGTTTTCAGATACATAACCCACGAAGCGCCCTCATATGAGTTAAATAAGAGAAACATATGGGGTATTTCAAAAGGCTCCCGTGGGACATCAAATGCATTTCTAGGGGATTCTCTTCCCACCATATCCTCTACAGATGTACTGATAAGATGTCTATTTATGGGATTTCCTAGAAAATAACTCTTCTTTGACAGAGACAGAGATAACGTAAATCGTAAGCATGACCGGAGACGCAAAACTTTTAAAAAATACTGTTTCCCATTAGCACCTCGTTAAGTCTATCCCACGCATTTTTGGTGAGTGACATGACAGCTGTCATGGGGTGCCAAGAGAGGTTCAGCGTCGAATTGGTCTCTTAGTTTTAACAGCTGCACTAATTCTTTGTATCTCAGAATAATCCCCCAACATTACAAGTACCGCACAACGTAAGAATTCCAAACTTCAGACCTTGGTTGTGAACATATGAATCAGTGACACCTCTCTGGAGTCTGATAAGAACTTCACCCTGAAAAGTGATGTCTCATAATAAGGCTAAATGACCCGTCTTATATTCCGAAAGAAAACATAAAAAGGTATTCTTCAAATAAACAATAAATCGGCACGAGAGGAAAGGGGAAAAAGATGATTCATTACTCCAAGCAAAGGGAATTTAAAAGTCACACCTGAGTACGAAACTACATGCATGTTTTAACTATGAATCCTGCGTCTCCGTAACCATAAGTAGATGACAAGGTTTTCTTCCCAGAAATTCAGATTTTTAATTTCGCCAAACAGGTAAACTAACTAGCAAAACGAACAGTTAACACGCATCATACACTTTCCTCATAGCTTTAGTTGCATCATCATCATCATCAATTTCCTGATATATACCCCCAAGGTGTGTTCGGTTACTATGACAGCACTACATCATTAAGTTTACATTATTAGTATTAATCTCTTATCAATAATTTTCCTCCAAATTATTCCTCCAAATCCCATTGGTCTATTACTTATGAGCACTACAATACTGTCACATCTAACATTTCGTGCTTCTAAGGATAAGAGGATAAGAGGATAAGAGGAAGATCTAAGGGGCTCGGGTTCCTGTGGTTCAGGATAAGATTATCTTGAACCAGCATGACTGAAGCTTTTAGTTGCTTTGGTCATGCTGGTTAAGAATACAAGAGTATACAGAGGATTTGAAATCGGAAGCGACCATTACTTAGTACTAAGCAGATAAAATGGATATCACATTGAAAAGAACTATATGTGAGAAAGTTTCAAAGACAATTAAAGTTGGGCAGCTTTTACAGGTAAATTCTAGAATCGATTATACAGACATTATTGAAGAAAAAATGAAACAATTGAAAACAAGAACCGAACCTTGGAGTCTGAGTGGCAAACTCTCATAAATCTAGAACATCACGACTTTTTACCCTTAACTGGAAAGATCTGGATTGAATCCTTCCAACCAGAAAAAAATATAAAACTCATTCCATGCCTCCAATAAGCGGGATAGCAGTCTCACACCAGGCAATGAAATTTATTTCTCTCCTACAGATAGTTCCATGCCCGTGGCGAGATTCGAACGGCAGTTTATTGGCTGGAGAGCAGACCATAATATGGAAAATGTTACCATAATTTCTAATTCTTTGCACGAAATGATTAACGTTAGTCCTGAGTCTATAGCAGTATTCTAAACCTTTCTTTAATAATCTTCCCTAAAGGACTTTTTTTAAGTCAAATATATTCTAATCGCTTCCCTTACTTTTTTCCAATTGCCTCCTATAAATTGCTATACCAATATATTATTTTCAAAGTTTATTGCGCTTTTATTTACCAAACTTCAATTGTGAAACAATATCTTTCCTGTTGGATGACATCTATGAAACACGATGATAAAGAAGTAGTATATCTTTAAGCAATGAATATATTGCCTATAAATCATGCCCTAAAGAGATATTCTATTATTTATTCACTATTTAAAACTTAAAATATCTTTCATATGGTAGCGTTACATTGCTGGCTAGCACCGAGGGGCGATATCACCTCCATTGAGAAATACTGATTTATAGAAAATAAATCTTCAACCATAATCCTTGTATGGATCTTAATTCTGAATCCTTGGTATTAACGTTAATAACTCTTTAATGTTAATCATGTGATGAGAGTCTTTAACCTAATTCGAAACCATTAGCTTGCATCGGAGCTTGGTTGGTAAAAACCACTGCTTGTTTACCACAGAATGACTGTGGGTTAAAATCCTGCGTAAGACATGGATGGGATGGATGCTTGTAATAAATATTATGGAAATCTTAAAGCTAGTCCCACCATACATATAATAGAAATCTTTAATTTTACGAATTCTAAATCCTTACATTTTGAAATAGCATAAAATGCTTAAATGTTATCTTGAATCCACATGGAAATTCTTAATGCAAATCTCAATTCACAGCATTTCTAATCGTGAATCTTCAACATTTAAACTTCAAGCCTCATATCGAGTTCGGAAACATGAGAAATTCATTAAACCAAAATGCTTATATATTTATTCTATCTAAATAAGTTTAAATTAATGTTTCTTAGAAAGAAATGAAGTATCAGCTTTCAAAAAAATTCATTATGGTTGTAAATTATAATTTTCAATTCTTACAAAGCTCCTTTTGTTAGTTCCATCTGTTTCTTATTTGAAAATGAATACTTGATCAAACCAAGGCGTTCAATCTTTCATGAGTTTCTAGGAATAGTTCTTTCGTTGTAAAGCATAAGATCCGTATGATTGCCTACGACTCTTAGAACTTACCTAATACAGTTACCATGACTACAGAATTTCATCTTTGAGTTAGATATTCCAGTTTCATTCCGGTTTTGTCTTCGATCTGAAGCCTTCTGATACTACTGCTTTCCAATAAGTACATTATGATTTTCCATATATCTAATACGTTTCAGTTTTTGTCAAAAATATTTTCAGTTATTCAATATTTAAGTGTAAAAGATAGCATCAATAGCGCATTACAAAATATAACTAAATCCATAATTTATCGAAAGCTATGTATTATTTCTTATTGTTCCACATTTATTAGTCGTATTATTTTTCTCATTTTCTATTTATTTATTCTCATTTCAGCATTATTTTCTCTCATTCCATATTAATTACGTATTTTGCCCCCCCCCCCTCCTCTGGAACAACTTTCCTTATGAGTATTCCAAAAGGACTACAACTTTCAGCTATTCAAAAGAAACATTAACTGATTCTTTCTCTCTTAATCCCCCCCCCCCCCAAGCCCATAGAGGCATACATTTTCTATAGGATTTCTGAACCCTCTTATGTGTGTGTGACGGTTTCATTATTTTTGGGTATTTCTATTCATTTCTATAGCCAATCTTCACATTATTTCCTATTGTGTTTATTTGTTTCTGTATTATATTATATCTTATAGTTCTTTATTTACTACTTTCTAATCATTTCATGCATTTCTTTTGTTTTAATCATTTCTATTAGCTCATGTATTTTTATAGTACTTTTTTTTATTGGTATTTCCTATGTATTTACTTAATTTGACGGCTTGGCTGACCGAGTGGTTAGCATCCGCTCTCCACTCAATAGGCTGCTGGTTCGAATCCCGCTGTGGACATTAATGTTTGTGATTGTTTTTAGATGGGAGATGAATTTGATCCCCCAATTTGAGACTACCGCCTTGCTTATTGGGAGCCTAAAGTGTCTTGGAGAAATTTCATGTTGGGTCACTTAATATTTAAAAAAAAAAAAAAAAAAAGGGAGAATAAAAAGCCAAAGAAATTCTTTATCCATTAATAGAAGTAACGTACTGTAGGTATATAACCCTTCCTGTATGGGGTCATATAAAATAAATCTTTTTTCTGTATTACACTTAATTACAATATTTACCTGGTTCTATAAATGCAATTTCCTATGTTTAGTATTTTTTTTTTATTTCACCGCATTTCTATGTTATTTCGTCTTCTCTTTATTGTTATGTTAAATGATTTTTAACACTTCTTTTCGTGTTAATAGCATTTTCCTGTCGTTTCAAATATGTTAGCTTCTATTACCATTACATTATTTCTTCTATATTTATTGATTTCCGTTAACTTCTACACTTTTGAAAGTAGTAAATCTTTTCAACAACCAGTACTTCTAACCTAAAACACTAAAGCAATTCCTAACAGAGTACTTTTCGTTCGTTTTATTTGCAGACGGGAAAAAAAAAGACTAAATTGTAATAAAATAAATAAGAATGGTAACCATGTATTGCCTCTTGAGATAAAAATTCCATGACAAAGTTACAAGGAGTTTGATAGAGTACTAAAAAACTTCAGTATTTCTTGCCTGAAGCAACTAACCGACTGATTGTTGTATATTTACCATCCCCAAGGCCCGTACAAGGGCTTACGGCCTTCCAGTACTAACCCTATAGCAATGGTGATTGAAAGCTAATAAAAAAAAGGAAGAAAAAAAAAACACAAGTGCACATTGTTTGGTAGTTTCCATCAGTTGGGAGAAACAGCCAATAGTGTATAATTTATTGAAACAAACAGTGAAGGGTTTAGACCGGATGGTCTGGCAGAAAATAAATGGAAGTAAGGAGATGACCAAAAAGAAGTATGTCAGAGATTTTATCTTGAACCAAAATAAAGAAAGACAAACACGTTCTTAGAAAGGGAGTCTTAGAGAGACAGAGACGAAAGGTAGTTGATATTAATAGGCTGCTAAAAACAGAAAACCTGTTTCAAACAAATAGCCCAAACACTTGAAGCGAGCCTAGAGGGTAGCATTTTACACGGACAATGTGCAGCTCCGGAGGATTCATAGAACTTGTTCCCCGCAGCTAGGCTAATAACATGAGCAGTTGGAATGTGCCCTAAGAACAACACAGAGAGCCCTTAAAATGCGGCCTTACCCACATTAACTTGTTTTAGACTTTGATGGTGCGAATTAGGAATCTACACCAATATAATAAAGTTTGGTTTTGTATCTGAACATAGAGGTCGCTGCTGTACTACATCCCCTCCTCTCTCATTGTTCGTGTCGATAGTTTTTGAGTTCGTTTTTCAGGACCTAAATTCAAACGTACAATAAGGAACAGACATGATAACCTGAGGGGATTCACGATCTTACTTACAGAGATGGGTTGTTGCAAGCGATTATAAAATGCTACCTTGTGTGGTTCTAATTGTCATTGTCAAAGGTCACGGTCTCTTTAAGCTACTCCTTGGGAGGCTCCGGAAATCGTTGAGGAGTTTTGCGTGACATCGATAACTACTTCCTTTCAAAATGTTATTAGAACGGAAGTTTTGGTCTTCATAAATCTTTGTGGTTTCCATATGGTTTCTTCAATACGTTCAGCAATGACCTCTTAGTCTTAGCTAGTTATTTATATGAGCAGGATACGGATACATGGCTTGCCAATGCACACGCTACTCAGTGTGAAATTATTGTTCATGTATAAGCTTTTGCGCAATTGCTTTGCGATGATTGACATAATAGACGTTACTTTTTTACGCTGCTTATTAATACAGTTTATATTTCTTAGAAATAATAATGTAAGTTATACTTTACTTAAAATATTTTTTTATTATTTCATATATCTGAATATTTTTTTGAAATTCTAAAAACTTAAAATCAACCTTTAAACGTTTGATATCATAATAGTACAATTAAACAGTAAGCAATCGCCAATGCGTTAGGGGGATCAAGAATCCAATACCCATGGAGGGTAATGGATGGCAATGCTGTAGCCAATGAAGTTCTAACTGAGGCTCGGCTATTGCTGTTATCCTCCTGCCATGATCAGAGCTTTAATAGCTCAATAACACCTTATCCCTACACTGTCCGCTACAGATAACGGGAAATATGAAAAGCATTCTTGCTTCGCCCCTTTAAGCCAGTCCGTATATAAGGGCCAATGCGTTAGCATGTGTTATTCATGCTAGTATAGTACAAGGATGTTGCCCATAGCTTTAAGTATCACTGAGTGGAAAGTAGTAAGCTCTAGTTCCAACACGCTGAGTGGTGCTGCGATAGCATGAGCGCAGCACACAAGTAGTTCAAAATGGCGGCTGTTATAAATGAACGTCTATGCCAATGATGGGGTATTGCTTGTCGGTTTTTTGAAGAGAGAGAGAGGAGCATCGCGATTAATTCAAAACAGCACAAGAAGACGTTATAGATGTCCAGGAGAACAAAAGCAATCGCATCCAAAGAGTTGAAACGACAGAAATACGAATGAGATCTTCCTTCTCCATGTCAACGTCCGACCTCACACTAGTTTGCGCACAGTAGATACAACTGCAACACTTGATTGGACTGATTTTCTCCCATCCTGTTCATAGCCTGGATTTCGTACACTCTAACTACCATCCATTTTTCCCCCCTCCTGAAAGGTGCGCTCAGAGGATGACATTTTGCGTATAACAAGAAAATGAAAGAAATTGTTCGTTAAAACTCCTGAAAAAGTAGATCCTAACAGAGTCGGATGAAAAGTCTCACTCAAAAATGTAGAGCGAAATGGAAACTGTGTCGAAAAACAACGGAATACTTGCGAAAGATGATTAATATGTCGTTAATTATGTTTTTTTTTTTATTTAAAAAAAAATAATATCGGTTTGACTTGCAGAATAGATAGCTTCTCCCATCTTCAACCAATAAGTAATGGGTTCGAATTTCACTGCAAGCATAGACTTTTGTGCATGTCTTTAGGTAGGAGATAAATTCATATCCTAGTGTGTAAGACCATCATTCTGTTTATTGAATTGACTTACTGAAGCCTGAATTGGCTTGGAAACGTTCAGTGATTGTTTTCTGGAGCAAGGTTCCCAGATTATCTAACCCAGCTAACATACTAATATGCTATACGTTTACAAAGATTTACATTAAATATATGTCGTAGGTTATTCAAAGACAAGGAAACTTGTTACGTCATTAACCATATAAATATAAAAGTTATCCTACCTATAATAAGTATTAATGTGGTGGACTTCACTGTTTTGTAAGTTGGGACAGGATGGATTAATAATAACAGGAATAACATCCAAAATAATGGATTGGGAGGAAGGGAAATACAACGACACTTTTAATTCCTGTGAATATGTCTACAAAGTATTTAACCAACTCCTAAATCATCTAAGATAAGAATAAGCAGATAAAGATCATCGTTAAAAATAATCCACAGTCTATCTTTGGATAACTTTATATGGTCTCCATAGGTCGGTTGGTTTTGACGGAGTTCTCTGGGTGGAAAGATCTGGAGTTGAATCCCATTTATGTCGCGAAGAACCTTTTATCAAGGGTGAGTTAGCCAGTCTCATACGGAGTAAACGGGTTTTTTTTCTTTCAGAAACTCTTTTTTTATTTTTTTTTATTTTTTTATCCCTCAGAACTGACAAACCGGCACAGTGAATACACACACCTACAGACAAAAATATTTATATGGACAAGGGAGACAACAGGAAACTATCTTGTTCGATTATTATTCCTTAGTCCTACCTCACTAACTATTAGGTTGAGGGAAAACACACATATAGGTTAAGACTCGCAATTCCTGTTAATGGAGCATCTTGGTAAGAACTTCTAAAAGCTTTAAGATAACTTTCATCTATGATGGCATACCACGTGACACATTAGTATCTGGCCAGTTAATTATAATATTAGAATATATAGCATAACATATCTCAGTGAGTTATAATATCACAACAGAAAGAAATATATTATGATGCTCAATCATTGTAATGCGCATGCCCCGCATCTAATTAGGTAAACTATACAACTTAATAAACGGATGAAGTGAACGCGTTTCTAAAATAGTCCTAAAAGTTGTGGTGTGTTGAATGAGTGAGCCCAACAGCGATGAACTGAAAAAATAAATTATTACATTATTGTCATCATCAGCAATATTAATAATAATAATCGATTTTACTTGCATAGTTTCAGTAATATTTAGGTTTTTTTTTCGAAGTTAATAATTTATCACTTAGGAGTTCTAATGGACTGTGAATAAGTGGTGGCAGTATTGATTTCTTTTGCAGTTTAAAAGGTTTCTAAAGTGCTAAGACTCTCGTTGCTTGGTTATGACAACTAATCACATAAAAAGTAGCAAGAAGTTCGATAAAGCACATGAAAGATTAATTGGGATTGATTTTTAGACCATTTTCTTTCTTAATCTCTCCCCTAGGAATTGAAAACGGTAGCATATTCTTCGAGATAAAACTAAAAAAGCGCACGCCATCCATTCAACAGTAGCAGTGGTGAGCAGGTGGACAACACCCGATTCCTCGTGGTACTGCACTGCACATACACACACACACACACACACACACACACCCTTAGTCCCTTCGACGTAATCTAAACAACCCCATCCCGGTTCACTAGTTATTTAAATTAGCTTACAACTACTTATGATGAGGATTTGACGGCTTGTTTGGCTGAATCGATAGCACATCCGATATCCGATTAATAGGATGTGGGTGCTAATCCTAGTGTGGTATGGAGATTTGTAAATATCTTTAGCGAGGAACTGGATTTCAGCGTCAGGGTAAGACTAACATTTAGAGATCGGATGTGTCTTGAAAAAAAAGTTCCATGGTTAGTCTCTAGAGCAAAGATTTCTGGATTATGTAATCCTTAATCCATCTACGAGCCTCGGTAACTCAGTCGGTATAGACGAAGCCCTTTGTTCGGAAAGACCAGGGTTCGATTCCCGTCCATGACGTGAGGAACCTTTATCTGGGCTCTTTCGACGAAAGGAGTTATCCGGTCTAATACGGAAGCAGAGGGTGTTTTCACCCGGAAACTCGTGTTTTTCGTCCCCCAGAGCAGGCAAACCGACCCCGTGAACACACACACGGATTATAGACATGAATATTGCCCTTATGGATGCAGCAAGAAGTGACGAACCGGCTGCATTAAATTCGTCGTGAACTCCCTCATTAGGGGACTCTACCAATCCTAAAGGGATAGATGAGATCAATCAATTAACCCATCTACGGTATTAAACTAACGTAGTCTTGGGTTTACAGCCTTTAGGGAGTGAGATTAACGTAACAAAAATAGGTAATAATATGAATTAAAGACCAATATTGTTAGAATTCTTAAATACATTCAAATCCAGCAATTCGCTATTATTTTATAAACAAAATGTATAATTAATATGATACTTTTATAAACAAAATGTCTAAAAATGATGCATATCGAATAATTACTAGAATTCATTTCTCTAGCAATGTTTTAGTCAAGCTCTGCTCTGAAATAACACATCGATATGTTCTGATACTTTTGATAAGGCAGTGTATGCATCCGTTTCATAGTTTTGTCGTAAGTAATCAACACAATAACGTCTTCCTAATAACGTAGACGGATTTTCTAAAGTGGAAGATTTCGGAAGACCGCCCACAATAATTATGCTTCCCCCCCCACCCCACCACCCTCTTCTTGGATAATGAATAAGTTCCTTAATTAAGGAATACACAAAAGAACGTTCATAAATCACCCGCTTCACTAAAATGCTTCGAATTGACTTTCCTTTATTTAAGTCTCCCAGCATGCAGTGCAATAATAGCCACAGGTCTGTGTATTTGTGTGCTAATGATTCTAGAAATTAGGTTGTGTTGTTTGCCATTTAGCTCATGGAGGAGCCGTTATATAAGTGTTCCTATAATAGCGACAAGGATGTCAAGGTCAATGACTGAACTAGATATCACAGAAAGGTTAAAAATAAATCCAGCATGCCAATCGTGAATGAAGAAGTAGTCAGCGCCCCACACACACACACACACAAAGGATTGAACGTCTGCTATCCCAGGAAGAGAAAGCAGAACAGGAGCAAAACAATCGCTATACTTTATTCTTCAAGTTGCGTGTGTGCTGTGATTGCAAAAATTGTTCTTATCTATAGAAGTATCAGTGATTGTAAACACTATTAAAAACTTAAGCTGCGAGAGGTGTGGCCTAGTTTCCATTCATAAATTCAATGGATGGATATAAAAAGCAAGCCTGTAGTTACTTCTTATCTCTAATATTTCAATGGCACCGATAAACAATGTCGAGTACAAAGCCTATTAATGCTAGTTATGAAACTAGGAGATCTGAAGAAACGCAATGAAGGACAAGGTCTATGAGAAGCCGGGAGAGAGAGAGAGAGAGAGAGAGAATGAATGAATGAATAGTATCTGCGAGTTATTTCGGAAACTATTTCTTCCTTTGGAGCCTATGCTAAAATGCCTAAAACGTATTCAATTTGACATGAAATATTTGTGAGGATTGTACTCTTTTGCATATAGACTTTGTAATTTAAAACAGAACTTTTGTAAATTGTAAATGTAATTTTAAAAAAATGACTACACGGCGTTTATTATAGCATGTATATAGATATATATTAAGACATTTGTACATATATTTCTTTATAAAAATAACCTATAGAAGGAAAGAACATAAAAGGCTTTCACTTGGCATCAGTAAATGAAAGGATAATAATGATCCATCATGTTTTATAACTAAAAATCAAAATAATATTTACTTTTGAGCTTCCATATGAACCAACAGTTCGAACTACTAGACCAATGAACCCGTTACACAAAAGCACTAAACAAAATAAAGTAAAATAAAATCGAAATCGAAATAAAATATAAAATATAAACCAAAGTAAAATGAAAAAAATTATAAAATAGAAATAGAAATTTATAAAAAAAATAGAAATCAAAATAAAATTTAATTTAAAAAAATATACAAGCTACAGTAGAGTTAGTTATCTTTCAAATAATGGCAACTGGTCTCATGCCAAAGATTGCATTCTTGTAAACTATGAATCGCTTTCAAAACATTTTTAAGTTTCAAATGCTGGACTGTTTTGTTAATGGCTATAAAACAATAATGGATATTTATTATTCTCTCTTTTTATAAAACAGTTATATTTAATAATTATGCCTGTGTTAAATATTTAAAATATAACAGTTATATAATTCACATGGAATTACATAAATAAATATATTTAGACCCTGTTATCTTATTAAAATTAAAATAAGAGTTTTCAATATTTAAATTTCTCAATACTGTTATATTAATGAATAAATTTAAAAATAAACTTGAAGTTTATTTAATAATTAAATGAAATTTAATTTTTTTTCCGAATGGTATTGTTTTTTTTTTTTTTTTTTTTTTTTTGGCTAGATGGGTGAAACAAGAATGCTTTTCATATTCCCCGTTATCTGTAGAAGAAAATATATGGATGGGATAATATAGAGCTATAAGCTCTGATCATGGCAGGAGGGTAACAGCCAGTGGTAAGCTATAAGGGGCTCGCGCGAGCCCTTTGTTAAATTTTTCTCAAATTTGCGAGCCACTTGTTCTTGCTTAATAATCTTGTAGAACTAGAAAATAGCTAAACAATGCCAAATCACAAAAATTTCCCAACGTTATGATTTGGCATTGCGCTCATCGTTTACAATTAGCATTAGACAATTGGATAAAAAACATTCAAGAAATAAATAATTTTGAAATATTTATGGATAAATTATATGATTTTTATCAATCACCAAAAATTCAACGAAAATGAAATACAATTGCAAAAGACCTTGGGATCGAAATTTTAAAGATGTTTGGACGACGGTGGGCAGATTGCAGTTTACGAACGGCTCTTGCTTTGTGGAGAAATTACCCAGCTTTATGCAAGTATTTTGCATCGAACGATAAATATAAGGGGTTTTTAAACCTACTTCTTAATTTGGAATTTTTAAAAGATCTAGCATTATTGATTGATATCCTACAGGAATTATCATATCTGTCAGAAGCTCTACAAAGTCGCAATATAAGTATTATAAGGGCTAAGTTAGCCCCCCCCTTTTTTTTTTTTTCCTTGACGATGCGAGCCCTTTGTTAAAATTTCCATAGCTCACCACTGGTAACAGCAATAGCCGAGCCTCAGTTAAAACTTCATTGGCTACAGCATTGCCATCCATTAGCCTCCCTGGGTACCCATTTTAGTCGCCTCGTACGCCATGCATCGGCTACAGTGGCGATTTTTAAGTAAAGTCCTCTCTAAAAATTAAGACAATACCCCGGACCACTCCCTACGAGTGGCCGAAAGATCGTCCAACTCAGCGTTGGCCCACTCAGTGACAGGCTCACCCTACCACCGAGCAGAGTCACTCATATTCCAGAGAAAGGCATCCACCGACAAGGCCCCACACGGGCCATGCCGGAAAACACCCTGACCGGGAGCAAAATTTCTGAAGAAACCTGAGAGAGCGAAACTCTCGAAACTCTGCGTCCATTTTAGTCGCCTCTTGCGACATGCATGGGTTACAGCGGCGATTTTTAAGTAAAACCCTCTCTTAAAATTAAGATGATCCCCCGGACCACTCCCTACGAGTAGCCGAAAGATCGTCCAACTCAGTGACGGCCCCCCACCACTGAGCAGAACCGCTCATATTCCAGGGAAAAGCATTCACCGACAAGGTTCCTCACGGGCCACGCTGGAAACCCCCCCCCCACAGACCCAAAATGCTCTCTCAGGGCAAATCCCCCGAAATAAGCCCTCTCCCTCACTGGGAGCAAAATTTCTGAAGAAACCTAAGAGAGCGAAACTCTCGAAACTCTGCGTCCAATTTAGTCGCCTCTTACGACATGCATGGGTTACAGCAGCGCTATTCTTATCCCGGCCACCAAACGGGATAAATCGTATTATAATTGAAATATCTCTCTTACATAAAAGTCCTATATAAGTTATTTAATGGTTTCTGCCTATTTAGAGTTTGAATATTTTAGATATTCAAGAAAACGCGTATGGTTAAAATACGTCTGTTGGTAACCGTTATTTATTATACGAATAATTTTCAATGCAGAAATAGTAAGAAGAAATGTAGATCTTCACGTTGCAGTCCTTAGGAAAACGTCGCTATGGGAAAGTTGTTCTAAAAAACAAAATTATACGCAGTGAAACAGAAGGATTATAAATAAGTTCTATAAGCCAAAAATAATGGCAACCAACACGGGAGATATTATGGATACATCCATATTTATAGCTAAATATAGGAAGAAGCTTAAAAAATGTAGATTTATCGGATAGTTTTATCTTAAATTTGGCTCTAGCCAAATTGAAGCCTTTCGTCTCTGTATTTTAGTAACATTTATAGGTATAATTCCTTTCCAGAGCTGTTTTAACTTGTTTTTATTTTTTTATTTTTTTTTTAAAGCAGAAGTATTATCCAATTTTAACAAGTTGATAATAGAACATAGCAGTGCTCAAAGCTCACAACTCAAAAAAATAAACAATGAAATATAACTATATATAAAAAAAGAAACATTGACAATCGTAATAATGGGAAACGCCCCAAATGTAAAAGGGGAAAAACCGTCAAAACTATGTGCCCTGCAAGAGAACAAAGAACGGTAGGTAGACAAAGAAATAAGAAATGGGATTAAATTACTAGACCTTGTCAAGTAGACAGGAAGGCAAAAAAAAGAAATTTTAAAAAATGTAGAAAGGAAATAAACAGAAAAAGTCTAAACCATGACCTAAGTAGTGAAGAAAAAGGAAAACTAGTTACGAATTAGTAGGTAAAAGAAAAGAAAAAAAAAAAAGAAGTAAATAAAGGAACAGGGCAATACTATGACGTCTCTTAGAAAACAAATAAGGAAGTCCAGTATACAAATAAAGACGGCACGAACTAACTTTTTGCGAAAGTTAAACAGAAGGTAATTTGTAATAATTTAAATAACTGTAAATGTAACCAATTGTTCGCTTGCACCACAGGATTAAAAGAATGTTAGCGCCACCTATGTTAATTACTATAAATTATGTAATAACAATATTATTTTGTATTTAAAATCTTGTGGAATTAATAATTGAAATACTGGGGAAAATATTAGGAAAATTGTCATATATTAGTATTTACAACTGCATTTAAAACATGAATTACGTTTTTATAAATGAATTCTTATAATTATATTTTTATTTATATTTTTATACGAATAATACTAGTTAATAAAAGAGAATTATTGTAGAATTTAGATGAGATATGCAATTTTTGAATTTGTGAATACGGAATTTGATCCCATCTTTTGATTCCGTCATCCTTTTAATTTTATAAAAGTGTCTATTATAAATTCTTCTTATAATTTAATTTGTTTATTTTTAATATATGTTGAAGAAGGAAGAATTCTTCCAAATCCCCCAAAAAATCAGTAAAATGAGTCTGCATTTATATTTCAGTCTGCAAGAAATCATATTCAACTCAAGCTAAATTTTGGTCGAAAAAAATAAATAAATAAATAACAGGGTTCTAATCAAAACCAGCAGTATAATTTCTTCCTTTCTTTTTTTTTTTTTTTTTTTTCGAAACAATTGCATGAAATAAAGCGCACGAAGAATCCAATTTCCTGATTGGATTCATGAAGAATATAAAGCAGTTTTTATAATATGGGAAAAGTGACATCTCCTTTCTGGTAGACCAATGTGCACTGAGTAAGTTTTTTTTTTTTTTTTCCTTTTTAAAGGAATAGCAAGGCTAATGATTTCAGAGCAGAGGGCCTTCGCAAATACTATAGTTTCGATTTAACAGAGCATATCAAGTTTAAGGAATTTTTTAAAAAAAAATACCGTTGTTGATAGGTGTTTCTACTTGGATTGTTTTGTTCGATAAGACACTGAAATAATTAGCTTTACCATTCCTAAATAACAACTCGGTTAACAATAGATCAATCTACATTTTGGATATTGAAAACTAAGTGAATAAACAATAAGTAAATTTATTTTATCAAAAGTAAAATTAAAAAAACAAAAAAAGTTACGCATTCTCGGTTCATTTCTATATTTTCTAGAAGATTTTGTCTTTAGGGTTACCGAAAAAATGTCAAGTGACGATTATTTGATATAATTGCAATAAATGAGCAAAATAAACATAAATAACAATAAAAACCATTGCACGGATTGAGTGTGTATCTCAAATATGATATCTGAATTTTTTTTTGTCTAAGAAAAAAACTCATCATATGTGAATATTATTATTATCTGAGACCTCCAGGGAGTCAAGGCCTCATCGAGGGAGGCTTTAAATTACCCAACCCAGCTATCATACCTCCCTTGAATTCATTCACACTAGATGCACTCACTACCGTAAGGGCAAATTATTCCACTCACTCACTGCTCTCTGGGAGAAAAACCTAGCTCTTACCCCTTTCTTGACTCCAAATAAAATTTACTTCCATGGATGCCCCCGTGTTCTCTCCCCACCTTCCATATAACAAAAAATTTCATCAGTTGAAATGCTATAACACCCATTCAAAAGTTTATAGACTTCTATCATATCACCCCTCTTTCTCCTGTTAACCAGAGTCTGCAATCCACATACTCGCAATCTGTCCTCATAATCTAAATCCCATAATCCGGATATAATCTTTGTAACTCTTCTTTGCACACTTTCCACAGCTTTTCTATCCCCTTGGAACCCGAGAGACCAAATCTGCGCACAGTAATCCAAGTGTGGTCTTATCAAAGCCTTATAAAGAGGTAAAATTATATCCATGCTAAGTTTGAGCAGTGGTGGCTCGTGGCTTGAAATCGTGGGGGTGCTGCAACTTTCGAAATACACATACACACTGTAAGTACAGTGTATACGTGTTAAATACAGTGTATGTGTTTTACCATATCAAAATTGTAAAAATTAAAAAAAAAAAAATTAAACATGAAAAAATATTGTTTATTATCGATAAAATTATACAGTTTGGTATAATTCAAAATTACTTAAAAATAAAATATATTCTTCTTGTTTTGTTTCATGAAAAAATATTATTTATTATCGATAAAATTGATAATAATCGATAAACTGCATATAAACAGCAGTGGAACTGCGCGACGGACAGTGCCGCATTACGCTAATAGCTCTCATCTCACTATGATGTGCATATGCTTGCGCGCGTAGCAATATGACACTGTGGTATAAACACATTGCTGCTGGCGTCCTTCTCCTTCCTAAGTGCTACAAGATGGATTTTTATAATTTTTTATACAAAATAAGCGAATTGTATAGGATTGTTGATGATAAAATTAAATATTACAAGCAAATATAAAAAAAAAATTAATTGATATTTTTTGTTTAATAAATTAATAATTAATATTAAATATTAATAATTAATGAAACGTTTCTTGATATATTTATATATCAAGAAAAATTAGGGGTGCAGCAGTTCCGCAGTGCCTATGTACGAGACGCCCCTGAGTTTGAGTTATCATCATGCATCATCTAAAGACACTGTACCTTACGGAGGAAGGGATTTCGAACCTACAACATATTGGTACATGAAAGAACTTTTCAAAGGTAATAATTGCTTACTTCATCAGGTCGGTCTTCAACTAAAATTCGGCTCTTGATTCTATATTTTGCTAAATAGCATGAACGTTAGCATAGGATATTCAGGATAGTAAATAGGGTTCAATCTGATTAAAACGTATTTGAAACATGGGATCTTCAGGGTTGCTGAAAATTCTACAAGGATGCTGGCTCAATCAGGCTCTATTACATCCTGAAGTTGTTTCAGATTGGACTGTAGTAGACCTCTGTTAATCATCTTATTCCATCGTATCTTGCGGATGCTCAAATGGAACGAGCTTCGGTGAATAAGCAGACCTGTGAAGATGGTAAAATCTTCATCGTCCTTCTGGAATCATTCCCGAATCATATACGTTTTGCAACGGCTATTTCCAGGTATTTAAACTGTAAGCATGAAGGGGTGCACGTGATCGGCAACTGTGTTCAAGTAACGTTTAGACGCTGTTTCCGATCGCACGATTTCTGGTTGTTGGATCATTTTTCAGTCACGTTTCTACGTAAAACAGTCCAGTTGGGCGTCATTTCAAGTATGCTTTTCCATCAATGAATCTACAAACATCTGATTGATATTGTCCCCCAAGAAGCAACGGATTTCATAGTGATGGAAATGTACTAAGAAAGTGAATTAACAAATGTATACTATCTACTGAACAAGTTGCACAAAAAAATTGAAACAGGAAAAGGTTGGTTTCCTAAATCAGAAAGATGATCCAAGTTATGCTGCAAGTAAATGCATTCAACAATGCAACTGGACTTGTTTTTATAATAATTGATAACCAACCAATAATATTTATAATAAATAATTATTAATCTGTCGATAGACTTATACTGAAGAATAATGGAAAAGAGATCTATCAAAAAATATCAGAGCAGAACAGAATTTTATCCGATACACAAAAAGAGCAGAGAGAGAGAGAGAGAGAGAGAAGAAGAAGAAGAAGAAGAAGCTGAAATTAGATGCCAAAATTAATCATTAAATGTGATGGCAAAAACGATGGAGGTTGCATGTTCATGAATGCATTATTTGTTGACCTAATGGATACCGAACACTCGGGATGGTAATATTTCCATTAGCTGAAACCACTTAAATGTTACTTTAGCCATTACAGACCTCTGTTATTAAAATTTATATTTAAAAAAAAAAAGAAAAGAAAAGAAAGCGAAAATTGAGACTCAAAAACGGGAAATTAAAGTCTTAATCACTGATATGACAACCAAAGTCAGAAATATGTATATTGATAAGAAACTGAAGCTCTTAGGGAGAGAGAGAGAGAGAGAGAGAGAGAGAGAGAGACGTTAATCTTTTAAAAGGTAGATGGATTAAACGTTCAAACAATTGCATGAAATTTCAAATGAAAAAGAAAATGTCAAGTGGATTGTATTCCAATAGGCTTCGTTTATGATGTATGACGACAAGAATCAATCAGTAACTTCCAGCGAAAAATTCACAGTCCTTTTAATAAATAATATGATTAACCTTCGTCATTCACAGAATTAACTAGAGATAGTCTTCGTTAATTTTAAAAATTAATAAACATTACTTTCGGGAATAAGTGAGCATTTAAATACTTAGTTAAGTATTTTAAATTATCAATGAATTCCGATTTAAAAAAAAAAAAAACGAAAGAAAAAAGAAAATCAAGTACTGTATTATTAATATGATTTTGAATAAGCAGAAAATAACGGAGTTTAATTTCGAACAAATATTTGGAAAAATGCGACGTCAAAGACATTAACGAATACTTGCTGTTTTTTCAATGATTTGATTTAATTTATTTTATTAATATTTATTTATTTTTGTAAATAAATAAATAAATATATTTATTACTTTTTTATTATTTTTATTATTTAATTATTTCAAATATATGACTTAATTTATAGTCAGCAGTTTATATATACACACACTCAACCACCATGTGTGTGTGTGTGTGTGTGTGTGTGTGTGTGTGTGTGTGTGTGTGTGTGTGTGTGTGTGTGTGTATACATTTTATCTAAACTAAATTAAACGAAATCTATATAAAACTTTAATATAACTGATATTTTAATTTTATTTTAAAATTTAAATTTAAAATATGAAATTTATTTTATAAAATTATCGAAAAATAACATACCCTTTTAATTATTTTATATCATATATACCCTAAGAAGAGTAAAGCGTGCTTGGGGAAAGTACTTTCAATCCTGTAATACATCTTTATTCGTTAAGAGCTGAAAATATATTATATTATATTATATTATATTATATTATATTATATTATATATACAGGGTGTTCGGGATAAATTTGACAGTTTCGTAAGGAAAAAGAAAATCTTCTTTGTATCTATTAAATTTAATGAATTGACAAAAAAACATTACAGGCAGAATTAATTACAATACTATCAACAAGATTTACTCAAAATAACCACCATTAGCATCGATCACAGCTTCAATTCTGCTTCGGAACCTCGAACAAGCTGATGCTACAGTCTCCCTGGGAAGGGCCGCAAAAACTGTTTTAATTTTATCCATTAACTGGGCTTTTGTATTACTGGAAGTGCGATTGGTGTCTTTTTCAACTGCGCCCCATACAAAATAATCCATGGGGTTAAGGTCTGGGGAGTTTGGAGGCCAAACATTTGGACTGGTGAAGTCGTAGAAATTTTCAGACAACCATTTTTGACTTTTCCCAGAGGTGTGGCAAGGGGCCGAATCCTGCTGCCATACATACGGCCTACCATTGGCTACCCTTGTTATCCAGGGCTTGACTACAGTTAGCAACTCCACGAACAAAGCCCGAATTCCAATGCCAGGGTTCTTCAACACCTGTTCCTGCAGATTTGCGAGGAATTCTGCTGTACGAACGCAATCAGATCGTCTGCTAGGGATCTTTCTTCTTGCTACATTCTCGTAGTCACCATTGCAAGTCTCTAGTTCATGCCTGATTGTTTTTACTGTATTCAGGGAGCATTGGGCAGCAGTCGTAATATCCTTATTTTGATGGCGGGCACGAATCATCATGATACAAGTTATTCTCTTCCATGATTCAGGTGGGTTCCAGCTATCCATCCTTTCTGACATCTTGTATATGAATGAAGAAGGGTCCAAACTTTTAAATGAAGAGAAGTGTGTGTTAATACATGTAACTTACGGAAAAATATAATTAATTATAAATATGTCAAATTTATCCCGAACACCCTGTACTTATTTGAAAATATACTAATTTGAAAACTTCAGTCATTAAAATGAAAAAATTATAAATATTTCCAATTTTCATTTCCCTTCGCAAAAATAATCAACGATGTAAACTAGTGATTTGCATCCTTTTTCCCACACTGAAAAAAGAGAATCTTGCAATGAAGTAATAATCTATTTTATAAATGAAATACTTTTATGTCCACTCATCTGGTCACCTCTTTCATAGGATGCTTCAAATACAATAAAACTTCCAAAAACAAATTTAAAAAATAAAATACTACTTTTTAATATCTGCCTATAAAAAGCAAATAAAATTATTTGAATCGAACTGAAGTTATTTGCGAAATTTTTCCAATTTATTGATTCAAGGAAATTTTTCTAATCAGCTATTTTTTAAAAAAAATAATTCTAAGAAATTTTAATGTAACTGATATTTTAATTTTATTTGAAAATAAAAATATTTAAAAACTAATACGTCTTTTAAAACATTATCGAAATATAACGTACACTTTTAATTATTCTATATCACATATACTTTATAATGAGTAAAGTACACGGCCCGCTGAGGAGCCTTGTCGGTGAATGCTTTTCTTCGGAATATGAGTGGTTCTGCTCGGTGGTGGTGTGTGGATCGAAGGCCATCATTGAGTGGAACCAATGCTGAGTTGGACGGTTTTTCGGCCACTATTGAGTGGTCTACGGATAGTCTTAATTTTTAGAGATTGGCTTTACTTACGTATCACCAATGTAGCTAATGCACATGTCGTACGAGGCGACTAAAATGGGTACCCAAAGAGGGTAATGGATGGCAATGCTGTAGATAATGAAGTTCTAACTGAGGCTCGGCTATTGCTGTTACCCTCTTGCCATGATCAGTGCTTTGTAGCTCAATAACACCTTAACCTTACACTGTCCTCTACAGACAACGGGGAATATGAAAAGCAATCTTGCTTCGCCCCTTTAAGCCAGTCCTTATAAGGACTATATGAAACATGCAATGCAAGTCAATAACATCTTCAGATGGGTTTAGCATGTAATTATATTCATTCTCAGACATTTAATATACGATTTTATAATAAATTATTGAAAAATATTTATTTATTTGTTTTCAGACCTGTGCTAGTCTGGAATAGCATTTTTACTTTCATTTATATATATATATATATATATATATATATATATATATATATATATATATATATATATATATATATATATATATATATATATATATATATATATATATATATATATATATATATATATAACATAACATAATTGTATAAAACAATTATATTAAGAAAGAAACCGGTCAGCTCTGAACCATGTTAAATTTGAACACCTTCATTCAGCTAAATTAATGATTTAAACTTTTCTATCATTTCTAAGCGGCAATTTTATTTCTTATATGAGAACATTAATAACGTATTTCTACCTTAATACAAAATACGTTAATAAATGTAAGAGCTTTGTTACGGGGAACATACATAAAATATTGGCTTCTGGGTCGACTTTTTTTTTTTTTTAATAACATAAAAACAAAAAACAAGGATCCTATTTTTTTCCCAATAATCAGTCAAGATTTGAAAAGTCACTTTGTACCTTACATTAGAAAAATGAACTCGAAGCATAAAGAGGGATACCAAGCGAGGGTAGTTTATAATATATAATTGGACAGACGCTACGCTATTTCTTTCGGAGTGGGAGGGCTTTGGTTTTTAGGAAGAAGGTTATTTTGTTTCTGGAAATTGTATTCATTATAAATTGTGGAAAATACGATAAGGGAAAACAAAGAAGATGGAATGCGAGAGTACCGTGTTTAATTAGTTCCCCAAACCAATTAGGGGACTGTTAGGGTCCAGCCTATTGGCCATGGCTTTATCGAATGGCTAAGGAATATGAAATCCAATAAAAGTAGCAACTGATTTATTATCTTTGGCGTATCATTTCTTAGAGTTCATTTGTCTTGGCCCCCGGCAGTGACACACACACACACACACACACACACACACACACACACACACACACACACACACACACACACACACACACACACACACACACACACACACACACACACACACACACATCGAGTCGTAATTATAATGGAAGAGAACGCAGAATGAGCGATCCGAGTTAACAACTCTACCAAATTGGAAGCCTCCTTGGATGACAAATTTTGTAGTGTGCTCTAGCGTCTCCAGATACCCTCTCCATGGGCCGTCCCGAGTAATGAAGTTAAATAGAAGAAGGGGGAAACAAAGGGGTGAAGATTTATATGCCTCACCGACATATGTCAAAACAGCTAACACACACATGTGCATAAAATTCAGCGGAAACATCGACTCCAGCCTATCATTTGTCACGGGGAGATTCCGCGGTAATTATACTAGTAAATTATAAGAGATGGACATATTCGACTTCCTTCGTTGCCACACAAATGATGCCTTCCTGGTGTTTCGATGAGGATAATGTTAATCAGACTATAATCATTTATTTGGAGACAGAATAAATAGCGAAAAAGGACAGTGTCGTGGTGCGAGGTTTAGTTTAAATTGTGAGGAATATATGACTTTGAAATGGATGTCATTAAAACAAACCAATTCAATTCTGTTTTCTGGGGGTCAAAGGTTAAGGTACTAACTTGTAGCAGAGGCAAAAACTTCGAATCTTGTCGGTCTTAAAGACATTTCAGACAGATCTTGAGAAAATTCAAGAGAAAGCAAAATGCGCAGTTGTAATATTTTTTTTAAATTTAAATTTTAACCTATTTTATGCCAAAGTCTAAATACAGCACGACAGTCTCATTGAAAAGCATTCACCTTTCAATGGACTTTAAATCCAAGTGATTTATTACATCAATTACTGATCTCACAAATACAAATCTTCGCTTTTGTAATATTTGAATGTGACTACATTAATATCAAATTGAATAATATAGAAAACATGCAGTTCTAAGTAGCCGAAAATATTTTATCTCTATGGTTACTGTGGAAAATGCTTGAAGGCCCTGTATATTTCACTTTTGGCAAATCGCCAATCAAAAGGTTAATGCATGAACAAAGACAGCTTCTAGTTGTTTTAAACAGACAAATAAACGTGATTTGTATATTAATGATATCAATTATACAAATATCAATTAATCCTATGGAATAAATTGCATATGATTGGGGATGTATTATAATAAGGAATTGTGGATGCCCTATTTTATCAATATCCATCGAAAGATACAATATAGGAGGATTGCGACACTAAGATCAGACATTACGTAGCTGTAAGGTGTGATATTTATTGGAGACATACTTAATATAAATATAATTTGAATTTTTCAGTTTTACAATTTTATAAATTTTGTTGCTTTTTTCTTATAAATGCGAATGTTTTTATATAAAATCTAAACATGAATATAAAATTCATACTGATATGGGAATTTAAAATATTTCTTATAGTTAGATTGATAAGTACAGCAAGTTTTTTCCCTTCTTCTCAAATTTCTACCTCTCCTTTTTTTTTTTTTTTAAATAGAATTACTGCAGAAGCAGCTCAGGCTATGAGACCAGTGTATTCTGTCTCCGACTTTCCGGGAGGAAAACCTAACTATAAAGGGCATCTTCGATACTGACTTAACTACGAAGACTTGTGCGTATGTATGTTTATGTGTTACTTCGGTCAGTATTGTAAATGAGAATGGAATGCCCTGTTGTTACCAAAAGCTGAGATCATAAGGATCGATGTAGGTCGGTATTCAGTATTATTATTATTATTATTATTATTAAAGTTTAATATAAATACGAAGAGTAGTTCAGTTTATTGGAATTCATTTCTTTATCAATTTGTATTTTCATTTTATATTGATATTCATAATAAATAATTATATCCGTTCGGTATCAAACTCGTATTCCAAAGAAAAACACTGCAGTATCATCTTCATTAACTTGGTAAGATTATCAAAAGTGATAATCTATCAGTTCTTGAAGACTATTGTCAAAATGGTCTTCAAAAACTGAAGACATAGCAAAACAAACTCAGTACCGATGTCTGTAGAAAACTGCCAATCCCCAGGGAAAAAAAAAAAAAAAGTCTGAAAATTGATTGTTATGCATAATGGAAAGTGATTTACTTCAACAATCCAAATACAAAAAAAACAGTAATGTCGCTCACTTTAAAAGACCAGTTCGAAAACAATGTCGTGTTGTGTATTTATGAAATTTCGAGAGCATAGTTCACTTTAATCTGGTTGCAGAAGGAAGCGTTAGCAATGACACCCTATATTCTCAACAATTACATTTTGTGCTTGATGTTAAGATCGAGCCGGACTTACACAGCATTTCGGAAGCTAAAAATCAAGGAGGTAAAGATGAAGCTTCTTTATCCCCCCAGTATATAGTCCAGAGTTGGTAGCATCTGATTATGGCTGTTCTTATTCATGAGAGAGTTTTAGCTTCCAGCGACCGAAACTGATATCATAGAGGAATCACATCCGTAAAACATAATAGTTTATATTTTGTTGAATGATATTTTTAAGTGCAAATTTATAAACTATTTATATAGACATGTCAAAATTTTCAAAACGTTTGGATCACCCTTTCTATGAAAGGGTGATCCATTAAATCAACCATATTATTCAAAGGATAAGTGAAGGGAATTCAAATGTCCTGGAAGTAATTTAGCCAAAACATATGATCAATGAAAATTATTAATTGAAGAAAGGATAATATTTGAATAACTACCACTACCCAATGGTGATAGTAGTTATTAAAATAAACTTTTTAATATATCCTATGTGCAATTTATTTATTTTTGGACCTCTCAGAGATGGAAGTGCTTCACTTTGGGAACCCTTGTAGTTTATTCGGTGTCGATGACGTTCTTTGGTTGGAAAGACCTGGATTCGAACTCCGTCTTGTACACCAAGAACCTTTATAAAAGTTTTTCTTCCATCAAAAGAAAGGTAAGTTATACGGTTTCATACGAAGGTGGCAGTGTTTTTCCATCAGACAAACCAGCCAGAAGAATACCCGATTGACAGTCATAATATACTATACTATGCATGTAGTGTATATAAAAATCTCCTATCGAAAACTGAAGTTATCAGCAAATAACCGAAAACCATTTTTAATCATTTTACAGTGGAATATCATTATCTACCCCACTGATTTCTTGATCATAGACAACCTCAGTGAACGGGAGAACATCAAGATGTATTAATTTGCTACGCTTTCATTATTTATTTGTTTTATACAATATATAAAAATGGTGTATACATATACTCTAAAGAAACTAAATAGTTTTTTTGAAAATATTAAACAAAATTTTAAATTTTAGTAATATCTTAAAGTTTCCAAGTAATTTTATTATTAATTAATTATTAATTAATTAACAGCAGAAAATTACACGACATGCACGGCACAGCACTGTAGCCTGTACCAAGTTTTTTTTTGGAGTCATTCATTTTCAAACGTTTGCGCTGAGTTTATGAATTCAGTTTTGTCCATAAACGAGTCTATGGACAAAGACTCGTAAAAAACAAAATAACAGTAGCAATAATAATAATTAGTGAAATACCATCGAGAATTGG
The DNA here is from genome assembly GCF_054136105.1 of Typopeltis vanoorti. Lineage (NCBI taxonomy): Eukaryota > Metazoa > Arthropoda > Arachnida > Uropygi > Thelyphonidae > Typopeltis > Typopeltis vanoorti. Next base: position 115,166,166 of record NC_143552.1, read on the forward strand.
GAACATTTCACTCACTTAAAACAGCCAATCACAGGAAATTAAGACGACTTGTCAATAAAATAAAATAAAATAAAATAAAGAGTTTCGTGTGTTCTATTATTCCATGAAGTTGTCAAGAAAGAGGACTCATATTATTTAAAGAAAACTCGTAGCACTAAACAGGACATATCCAAGTTCTGTTTAGTGTTACATTTACGTGTATTTGAACTCAGCTTTTTTGGTTGCATGGCGAAAACCCTATCCACGAGGCCCAGAGTCCCCAATTTGTTATATTCCAATTATTTGGAATATAACAAATTGGCAAAATCTATGAGTAATACGGAACGGGAATGATTGTCAATGGTCTAATTGATTTAGAATTTCTGAACATTAGAATCACATGGCGTGATACAGAAGCAAGGTGATATCAGAGGAACAATTTTTAAGACCATTTCGAGCGAAATATACCCCAAGGAAGAAATATCTGATTCCATTCCCTCGATATCAAACAAAAAAAAAAAAAAAAAAAACATTTGAGTTGCCTTTCTTTCTTCGGAATGATGATGACTCTTTTTTTCCATAGTGGCTATAGTTTTTCTCAGAGTCGTATCCATAAACCCGTGAATCATTTAATCTAACCTCGCAGTAGAATTTAATGCATATATGTTGTTTCTTCGATCCATGTATTTCACTCTGTATGGATCGTAAGATGTTTGAGTCAATAATAATTGTTGTGGCGCAAGATTCCGAAAACCTCTTCAGTTCCAGTATTGTGATGATGACACTGTTATAATATTATAAACATAAATCCTGAAACGCCTTTTCTTTCCCAAAGGGAGTAGGCAGAATTCTGTTAGTCCTGACTTTTAGTAAAACGATAGGAAGCTGAACTCCACCTCTAGTCATCATCAGTAGTTGAGTTCAAGGCTACCAACGATTTCAAGACTTTGTGTGTGTGGGGAGGGGAAGAGTAAGATACACAACTGCCTAAACTCTAACTGATATTATTTGTTCCTAACCTGTAAGTGGTATTATTATTATTATTATTATTATTATTATTATTATTATTATTATTATTATTTGAAATAGTTGATGTTCTATGGCCGATCTTTTCGCAGTTAAGGGGTCAAAAACCGGCTGGAAAAAATCCAAGAGACTTCTTCTAGTCAGCGATTAAAATCTAACTTAATGATTTTTTTTTTCTAGCAGTCTAACGCTATAGAGGCAGAAACATTACCACGAGTATATACCACCTTATGAATATTACATAAACACAGTACTACCTATGGAGTTCATTTACTCACAGAAAATCTTCAAAAGTTACAAATACAAAACGGAACTTGTGCCTTCTCGTATAAGGAAAATTTATTACATGCTGCAGAAGCAAAAGAAAGAAGAGTGTCCATGTAGAATGCTTCCAAAATATTTAAAATACCTTGCAAAACACCGGAAAGATGGATTACCCTGAGAAAAAGATACTGGGTGGAAAAAAAAAAAAAAAAGACTTGGAGCGTGCCTATACTCGGAAACTCGAGAAAGTAAAATATCCACCAAAAGTAAGAACTATCCGTCATTTAACTTACGCGTATGCTCAAAAGAGTAATATTATGTATCATTTTAACAAATAATCCAAAATGGCAGGCTATGATTGGTTGGAGTTGTTATGCGATGCCATCCGCAAGCGAGTATATACAAGGAAAGAATTCTCACTACATGCGACATGGGCATTAGTCGAAAGAAAGTTAATGATAAATTCAAATTGCTTTTGACTGTTTCTGACTAAGAAACTCTCAGCATGCAAGAATGTATAAGAAATCGGAAGGAGAGTAGTAGAATCTTTCTTATTTATTTTGAACAGTCATAGCCCCCTGTTGATGAGATGTGATGGCGTTTAACCATGCATATGAAAATCACTTTTTTTTTCTTTCTCGCTCAACTCAGACATGCTTATCAACTTGAAATGGGTAACAGCTCCTATAACGAGTATTACTCTGACGTGCTGAATCAGTAGAGTTCGTTGCAACAGACGGAGAGAGACGAGACTGCACCCACAAACAATATCAAAGTATATACAGTATGTGTAGCTGTGGATAACGCAGTAGCATTTCAAGGAGCAACTTATGAATTTCGAGAGCACCATCCTGCTTCTTGGAGATGTGAAGTGGCTTCAAAAATGTTCCATCTTTAATCTATAGAGTAGGGTTTTCAAATTATCTAACCCTTAACCTACCGATGACACTATACTAGGTACTATATTCCACCCACTGGAATTGACATTAAAAAAATTAAAATGTAGAATTACCTTACACAAATGAAATCGGCTAGTTCATGAGGTGTCTTTGTGTCACCAACATCTTCGAAGCCAAAATCGGCGACGTCAACAGTTTGTCCAGTACTGTCCAAACTGTCAATATAAAGTTCGAGATTCATTCTTTCTGTCATAGGCCACGGATCTTAGTGTAAATAACGGGAATAATTCATCCTAATCATTTTGGAAAATAAATAATGAGTGACAAAAGCCACCGTGATTTGTCACTCCACACCACAGTTTTTCCTACAGTTAACTGTCCAATCACAGCGAGATCTACATCAAGCAAGTCGAATCCCGTCATTGTACGTGGTGATTTTTTTTTCCAATGGCGACGGCCAACCAACATTTTAGGAACACAGAAAATCTTAAGTTATACGGTGTTCTGGCAAAAACCGGGAGGGGCAATAGTCAATAAAGGTCATGTTGAGATCATGCAGAATGACTTACATAGATTAATAGTGTAGGCAAAGGATAATATTTATCAGTTTAATATGTGGCAAAGTGTACGATAGGATGGAAGGATTACAAGTGGCATATTATATAGATGCAACTAAAACTGTAGGAAGTTGATAAGGATAGAGATTTGGATGATGGTGGGCAGGAATTTGAAACTTAAAGAGCATATTGTAAAAGTAGGCAAAATAGTCAAAGAATTATTTAAATATTAAGATACGCAACTGACATGCAGGAATAAGGAAGTTATTATCTCTATGTACACGACCACAGATTTGGTCGTCTTAGTTTTTTTTTGGAGATGAGAAAATGGTGAAAAGTATTCGTAGGAGAGCGAACAAGATTTGGATTTGCGAGCTATAGAATGCTCCCTAGAAGGATAGGTGGTAAGTTTGCGAGTTATAAACTTCAGTTGACAAGTTTAAAAGAGCAAATATGATATAAATATTTAAGTTACCAAAACGTTTTATAAGAAAGAAGAAATTCTACAATGCATGACCAATAGGGAGATAACAAAAGTGACTCCTTTGGAAGTTGTATGGTTAACAAGGGCAAGTAGAAAGGTTTTTTGTGTGATGAATGAAGAGAGTGTAGAACAGGTCTGAGGCAGTCATGAGTGCTTCGCCTGTGATGAATTTAAGGAGAGGAAGGATAGGTATTGCGTGAATAAAAGCTAGTTTGAACTTCTCTTGAGTCTTTGAAATCCATGGATATACACATATCATAATAATAGGAAGAAGAATAAATGAAAGAAAAAACAAACAATAAAAAGAATGTCGATTTATTGCATATCAATATTGTCAAGTAAGTCCTTATAAGGACTGGCTTAAAGGGGCGAAGCAAGAATGCTTTTCATCTTCCCCGTTAAATGTAGAGGACAGTGTAGGGATAAGGTGTTATTGAGCTATTAAAGCTCTGATCATGGCAGGAGGTTAACAGCAATAGCCGAGCCTCAGTTAGAACTTCATTGGCTACAGCATTGCCATCAATTAACCCCAAGGGTATTGCCATATTTAAAGGTAAAGTCGTCTCTAAAAATTCGGACGATCCCTAGGCCACTCATTCGTGGGCGAAAGACCGTCTATCTCAGCGTTGGCTCCACTCAGTGATGGCCTTCCACCCACACGCCACCACCGAGCAGAACCGCTCAAATTCCGAAGAAAAGCATTCACCGACAAAGCCCCTCAGCGGGCCGTGCAGGAGAACACTTTCCCCAGAGATTCAAATTGCTTCCTTAAGGCAAAAACCTTAAGAGAGCGTACTCATAACTCTCGAATCTCAGCGCCCCACGGGGGTAACATCAACAGCCGAACCTCAGTTAAACTTCATTGCCATTGGCTACAGCATTGCCATCCATTACCCTCTAAGGGTATTAATTAATCACCGCATCTCACGGTCGATCCTCGTCAAGTAAGCTCGTAAACTCAACCTATTAGAGTTAAAATATAACAATTACAAATAGGTGTTTTTAACAAAATTATAGGTTTCAAACTAAAATTTGAAGAAATAGTTTTAATTTAATAAATTTTAAAATTGTAAGAAACTTTTTAAAATGTTTATATAATAATAAAAAAATAAATTTTTTGGCACACGACTTTATTGGAAAAAAAAGTGTTGATATTTGCACTCTATTTGAAGTTGATCATCTGTCAAACATCAAATAGTACTTGAACGAACCATGCAACAACTAAAGGCTACCATTTGTATTTTCGTTTTTTTTTTCCTCTTTTTCTTTTCTTTTCTTAGTAGATTGGCCGCCTGCCAGGTCGATTTTTTTTTTCAATAATTCTACGTCCCTATATTTATGAATCCAGGCAACAAAATAGGTCACCAAGTAGATAGTTAGGAATATTGCTTTTTTTTTTTCATTTTCTTTTTCTTTCTTCTTTTATTTGGTGCATTGTGAAAAAGTTAAGCGAGGCTTGATAAGGCTAATATGTTCATGTATCTTATTAAAGGTTTATCATGTCGCACGATAGTTAAAATGTAAAGTCAATTTTATCCTTTATTTTTCCTACCTTCGTCGAATTAGCAAGTACATAATGAAAAAAAAAAAGGACGTAATTAAAGGCTTTTGCAGTTTTATTTCTTTGTGTGGGTGTTCCAGTTACATGTTTCAAAAACAGGAAGCATTTTGAATATTGGATATTGAGCTACGGAAAAATTTTCTCCGATAGCGTAAAAATAACTTCATTTCTGCGTATTAGGAGAAATATAAAAGGGCATGAAATTAGAAAAATTGGGATTGACAACTACTAGATTAAAAATTATATACATATATATATTAGGAAATCTTGTACCAGCAGCAGACACTAGGTGGCGCCTCTTGAATCCGATGTATAATATGGTAAGATTTAACCAGAAACAAAATTGCAAAAATGTTTCAAAAAGCAATAGAAGCTCACTAAAGTCTTATTTTCTTACTTTCTTTATGTATAATGCTTCTTATATGGCTATATTTATACAGCATTAATTTGCTAACCTATTTCTTTAAAATCATCGTCCTGAACCATAACCATATGTTAAGAGTATATTGCTTGCTGTAGAATAGAAAGATAATGAGAAATGCTTTAGTCACTCAGTCCGCCCTCCCCCTTTACAGTTACACACACAAGAATACCATTCTGGTATTTGCCCCACAGCACATACAACTTCCTTTCTGCATTACCAAGACCTTCATCTACAGCTTTTCCCTGGCACATGCAAGAAACAGAGAAATGTACCATCTATCAATGACTCAGCACAAAGCCTTGTTATGAAGTTTGTGGTGGAAATGCACAATAAAATATTGGTCGATTTTCGTCACCACAATACAAACAAAACGGTTGCAATTTCAGCAAAGAACTAAGCACTACAGGACTCCTCTTCGTGATCATTGATAACGATGTAGGTTTTTTCCAAGCAATAATTAACAGGAGAATAATTAGAACCCTATTCATTTTACCTGAAAGAATCAGCAAGAATTTGTTGTCTTCTTTCATTCCCTAAATTCATAAGTTACAAAGAGATTTATTACGTTAATAGGATTGTATTTATAGATCTCTTTACTTTAATCTATCAATGCATATATTAGCTATGGTGATGTATTTTAGGGGTCACTAAAGGTCATTCTATTTCTGCAGCAACCAGTAATGAATCGAATAGCTATTCCTAGAGGATGTAGCTTTTTTTTTTTTTTTTTTGAAGAATTACGTCCCATCCTTTTTACTTAGTTTTATTGATGAAATATTTTCAGTGCTTTCTGAGTGAAAACTGTGGACCTCATGCATTGTTGAGGGCTTCACCGATTAGCGCTCAGGCTATTTTCTGATTCTTTCTCAAGAGTAACAGTTCGTGAGTGAATTACGTCTGAGACTCCAAACGTTCTTGCTTACGGCTTTAAATCTGGTAAATTTCAATCTCAGTAGCTTTCCGTGTAGTGATGAAGCTTATTGGAAACTTCAGGACAAACAAAAAGATTAAATAAACCAGGTTTATACTACTTTATTTATCCAATACCCAATCGCCATGCAAGCAATGAATATTCGAAGTATATTTGAATCTTAGTGGGTGGTAAATATGAAGGGTTTTTAAATTTACATTTATCTTTCTGAAAAAAAAAAAAAAAAAACTTAATTGAAAATATCAAAATATTTATCGATCCTAAAGCCTTCTTCACATATATTTATTTCATTATTATCAAACAGATTATAGTTGGTTACAGTTTAACAATGTCATTTTTTCAATTTTCTTTTATAAAATTAATTGTTTTTTGCACTTATTATCTAAATTCGTAGATTTTCAGACTTTTTTTTACTCATATGTAATGTATAGATTCATTATTGTATTCAGAGAAGGATGATTGCTTTCTTAAGAGGATATAGATACTAGGGAGAGGTATGGACGATTGAGAAACATTCTTCTTAGCATAATTTAACTCAAGTATGAGAAATTATTTCAAAATATTAATTTGTATAATTAAAGTAGTTCAAAAAGAACATAGACTATTTTGTAATGAAGGTTTATTTTCTTGATCATGAGAATTAATAATAATATTTTTGGTTTACAGATCAAGTGTTGATCTGTAAACCAAAAAAAAAACATTATTAATAGACTTTTTTGTTATTTAACTGTAATTAGAAATATGTTACTTAATAATATTATACTTTTATCTCTCTCTCTATCTATTTATCTATCTATCTATCATTGCCATTCAAATTTTTGGTTAATTTTTATCTTTTTTTATTTTCATTTTTATAAATCCACCTGTTTCTTTTCTCCTCTTTCTCTCATGTATTCTCTTTTTTTTTTCTTTGCTTTTTGGTTCTTTGTCTGTTTTTTTTTTCTTTCTATCATTATTTGTATGTAGTCTCCTGCTCTCTCTCTCTCTCTCTCTCTTTACTATCCATCTATCTTTATATATGATCATAGGGTAGGGGATGGAGAGGTCTTCGCATTTCGCGTTCCAACCGAACACTGTACAGAAACATACTTATCAAATGTTTTCTGATGGGGGGGGGGGGAAAGGAACCACCCTCTAAGGAGCAGCAACCATAGAATCCCCTGGGTATAGGGGGTCTGTTCGACGTTTTCACTAAATTTTACCTATTTCTTGACTCCAGGGTGGCGATAATGAGGGAGGCAACAGAAGCAGAGAGACAGAGAAGCGAAGTAGATACAGGAAGAGAGAGAGAGAGAGAGAGAGAATGAGCAAAGTGAACAGCCGCGTGCGATAACTCTCCTCTCATTCCTGCGCTTGTTTGACAGCCGATACGGACGAATCGCAAAAGCCGGATGTGACGTCACGGATGACAACCTTGAAAGGGCGGAGCTTCGTCGGCGGAGACAAGGAACGCCGATACGAACGCAGACTGTTCCCAGCTTTCGTGAACATTGGCAGTCATGACGGCCTACAACTGGAACCGTAGAAAAGTTTGTCTCGTGTTGCTCACTTTCTGGTGCTGTCTGCTGCAAGTGTCTTGGAGCACACAAGGTAAGGATTTTCTTAAATACTCGGCAAAGTGATGTGGGTGAAAACGAGACCGAGAGATAACAGCGACGGGCTATCAGGTAACTCGAATCACCGACTCCACTCATCACATCTGGACAGTGCACCTTTGTGTAGAGGTGGCGAAGCGGGCCGTGAACACCGACAGTGGATCGCTGTGATGTAGACGGCAGACGTCGGACTTGGGGATTATTATTGTTATTACAAGTGGAGATCATGCGAGTGTGCGTGTGTATGTTGTGTGTTCGTGAAAAATAGTTTTTGGTATCGTGCAATAGTTTTCGTATACGAAATGCTGAAAGTGTCTTCTTTATGTTGTATTTCGTTGTTTATTAGGCTTAGCAATAATCTGCGAATCGTTTTGCGTTAATCGAGCAGCAACAATTGAAATTCTTGTGTGTTCGTTACAATCATAATGAGTTAGCAACAATTGGAATGTTTTTGTTTTTTGGTTGCGAACGTTCAGTTTTAAGATTCTGTTTGTTTCAGGCACGCGCGTCAAGTGAAACTGACATCTATGGAATGTAAAAATGAAAATATCAAAAAAAAAAAAAATCAACAGCGCGTGAAGAAATGGACTATGTAATGTAAGCAAAATTAATTGCTTTAAGATTTCATTTTTTTTTTTTTAGGGAGGGGGGGACAAAATACATCCAATCACAGTGTGGTGAAAATGAAAACTAACGGAATACCAAGTAAAACACACTAGGCTACTAGTTCGGTTGCAATTAATGTGTTCCTTCAAGCAAGTCACCTGTAAAAGGTAACTCCGACTCCAATAATGTGAACAATGTCGACGACCTCTATCACACTCTCTACACACAGAGAGGAACACCGTGGACCTTTACAACCTCATTTATCGGCCAGTGACAGGTTCCAGGACCGTCTTCACACCCCCGTAATTTTAGGTGATTGCTGAAAAATGATACCCAGGTTGACCGGTTTCGGAACAATTTGATGCGGCATAAAACACGGCGAGAAAACAGGGGGAAAAAAGTGTGAAAAACATTATGGTGTATCGACCAGTGAACCTCAGATTTTCAACAGGAGAGAGAGAGAGAAGTGAGAGTATCTCGGTCTGTCAAGCGCATCCCATTTACCCATGTGCGTCTATAATGCACATCAATGCTCCATAAAGAGCGATAAGGAACGTCATAAGAACATTCCACATTATTTAGAGTGGTGAACGACTTTATTTTTGCTGGTAGAAGCGTATTTTTTTACCTCCATAAAATACAAACACCTGTGTTTACAATTTTTGATCCTAGATGACGCTAACAACAATTAACATGTTTGTGTTAGCTAGTCTCGATGATATTTAGTTGACAACAAACGACACTTTTGTGTTAGTCAATTACAACAATGTTTGTTGGCAACAGTTGAAAGTGTTTGTTGACAGTCAGCTGTTTGGAATCAAGCTCTGGATGTAGATTGCAATTGTTGCGCGTGCAGCAAGAATGAAAGTGACCTGTTAAAATAAAAATATCAAAAAATTCACCAGTGCAAATAATAAATTATAAAGATAGATAGGAAATGCATGCAACAGATACCAAACGAAGAGTTATATTTTTTTCCTTCTTTGTGTGTGTGTTTGTTTATTTGAAAAGATCGTGTTTAACTTTCTAACAATGGTTAGCAAATGTTCCTGGGACTTAGACAACCAACGTTTTACACTTATTTTATCTTTCTTTTTTTTGCGTTTTTTTTTTTTTTTTAACCGTCGATAATATTTATGGTTAATCCTAGCTCAGACAGTTTTCTTTGTTTGCTAAAGTGTAAAGGCCTAAGATATATCAGCTTCTACAGTGATATATGCAGCTTTGTACGAAAACGTACCAGTTAAGCCTCTGCATGCCGCCCGCTGACATGTAATCCGTGTCGCTAGCAAACGGCCTGAAACGGCCGTAAAACTAGAGGTATAGAGAGAGAGAGAGAGAGAGAGAGAGAACGAAACAACGCGAGGATTTTGCACACTCGCACACAGCTTATACCTTGCTGCCGACCGACGATCGGCGGTCAGGACGACAATCCCTGCCGCCATTGTTACATAGCCCGTCTGTTTTGGGAACCTCGGGAGAGCGAAACATTTGGGCCGGTCAAACGTGAAATATGGCCCAGGTGACAAAAGCGGTATGTGTCAAGGGGACAAATTGTTTAGGGGAACTAGCCCAAGAAAGGGATTTTTCTACCTGATGGCAAAAGTACATGTTTGAACACCTGGAAAATGGCCCCGTAATATGCCGGCTGCGTCAATGGGAAGACGCATAATCGCTTGTTATTGCTGGCAATTTAAAAGCATCGAATATTTCGTTAAGGTCGACTGGCCCCTTTGCATTCGCGGACTACAAAATGGCTTGTGGATCGTTTACATTAAAGACCGAAAAGAATGGAAGATATATATATATATATATCTGCCTCCTGAAAATTTGTATACGAAGAATGGAGGGCTTGAGGTTAGATTATACAAAATACATCAACGATAGTGCTTTTGCTATAAACAGTTGCAGGATAAGAGGTAGATTAGTTTATAAATAAAGTTATCTTTCGCTACTCTAGGTTATAGGCTTTAAATTTATAGATCAATCAACCTTAAACAAAACAAAATACTCCTACTTGCCTTTATTATATAAATTTTACGTATTAAGTAAATAGGTGTATTAAGATTTTTCATAAAAAACATCTTTATTTTTTTTCTTTAAAATTAATCTAAGTTAATTCAAGATAAAAAAAATATTTTATTTTATATAAAAATTTAAATGATTGCTAAAAATTGAGAATATAAATGCTTATTCGGGTAAATTAACTATATCAATAGAATGAAGTATTCTTTATGTATAATGATAATTCTAAATTGTTCAATTACTAATATACCAAGCCTGCATACGTGCTAGTAACGTGTATGGAGAGTAGCTTAAATCTCTGACACACACACACACACACACACACATTTCTATGTTCTTTACATAGCACGTAAATACAATATATACCGTGCATTAATGATTCAACCATCTTCTCCAAGATTGTATGTTTGCTTCTGTTTGCTGTTTGGAAGAGGTTATCATACAAGATAGAATAATTAATATTTAATTTCACTAACATTGAATATTTTAATTTTAAATTTAGTCTTGTAGGGTTTGTAATAGAATTTATGACGACATATAACTTAGGAAAAGTTTGTAGTTTGTTTCATGCATCGAAGATTGTGGACTTGTGTAGTTTTCGCTAACAATAACTCGTGAGCCTTTGAGATTACTGTAGAGGATAATTATAGTTCTAATTAAAGAAAAACCTAATATATTTATTAATAATAAATAGAGACTGAAACAGAGTTTTCAGAGAGAGAGAAAGAGAGAGAGATAGTCTGATAAGGATCTGCATTTCCAAACATCCTATTTCTTGTGGTTCTATTAGTATCAAGTTGTTGAATAGATATACGAGATAACCTGATCAGAAAATCACCCTTTAGACAGGCATTGTAAGGATTTTATTTTGCAACCTTCACTAGCATGTTTTACAAGAATTTTGTGGTGTCCTTGATCAACTCTACTGCATATTCCAAGGGGCGGGTCCCCAAGATAATTTTCAAAACTTCATCAGGGCCCTATAGAACCAGATAACCTAATTCGTGTCTAGTATTATCTATTTAATTTTTAGGTAGAATAAATACTGAAACTTGTTTGGGGTGTGTTTACTCTTCGGAGGTCTTAGTTTTGTAATGTTTGACTTTAATCAACAATGAAAAAAAAATTTACTTGAACAAATATCGAAATCTATTTGTCTCACTTTGTTGACACACAATGGCTGCTCCCATAAAAAATATTATTTACAATGGCGCCACCTAAGTCTGTTCCAGTTTTTATGTAGAGTATAAAATTAAATGAAAATTGCTAACACGTTTTTTTTTTCGCATCCTTTTAATGATAATAATATTAGAATTAATAATTAAAAGTCGGTTTCAAACAGGTATTACAATGTGTTGGTTGAGTAGCTAGTGTGACTTCACTACAGACAATCTTTTGCATCTTCGGTGGTTTTGTAGTTGATGGCGGCCATTGGAGTCTACGCAAAACCGCAGACAGAGAGCTGTTGACCACGACAAGACATACAACTCCGCCAAACTAGGCCTAACAGCGTGCGACACACGATGGCTAAGGCTTGCAGACGGACGCGGTAGACACTACGTACCCTCACACCTTAGTTATTAATGTTGGAATTTATCGATTGGCTCTCAGTTGACGTGCAGATGGCCTATTTTGTCTTCTTGAGACATTTCATTAAGCTCCCATCGGCGGACCACGAGCAGGTCTGGAATGCCGCACGCAGTAATGAGAGCAACATCTGGCTAGTTTCTATCTCTTTCGCTCTCCAACTAAATGCGAGGTCTTCAGGTGAACTTTAACAGTACACGCGTTTGATTGCAATATTTTGGTTAAACAGAACCAAAATGGATGAAGTTGCATAGTTCGCGGTCATTTCACTGAAGTGCATTCTTGGGGACTTTTTTTTCTCTCCATAATGTCTCTGGAGGATCCGTTTTAGACTTTGTATCGATAATCAAATAGCTCGCAATGATGCCAACATACGATCGCAAGCAACCAGTCAGCCGTTAGCATTGATGGCCGGTATCGCCATAGTACAGATCTCTTAACTATTACTGCATCCTAGCATGGTTTCTCTATCTATCTCTTATTCTAGTTATTTTCTCTCTCGAATCTAATTGTTTTCTGCTTTTCCAGTTTTTCTTCATTCTTTTTTTTCTCTTTAATTATTTTACGTTTTCATATTTTTTTCTTTATTTCTCCAAATGTATCATTCTTGTTTTACGAACTATTTTCATTGCTTTTATTTTATTTGTATTTCGAAATCTCTCATTCTATCTTTCATCTTTTTTTTTTCAATTTCTTTCTTTTTTTATTTTTACACATCTTTTCTCACTATCAACTGATTTCTGCTTATTTGCTTCTGTTCTACTTTCTATCTATTTTATTCTTTCCGTCTCACTTTTCTGTTATCTTTCTTTCATACGTATATACATACGTTTTTTTATTTCTTCTACCTTTCAATTATTATTTTTTTCTTTTTTTTCTTCCTCTTACATGCATATATTTTTTTTTGCCAATTTTCTTTCTTTTTTTTTTTTTATCTAAGTATAAACTCTTTCTTGCTTCTTTCCTCCACTCGCTCTCTCATTCCTGCAATGTATTTATTCTTCTCAAAACAGGGATGTCGTGTTTTACGGAAACAGATTTAACATGCAATTTATTTCTACTACAAAGCACAGAACGAATTAAAAAAACACGTTTCTATAGCAACCTCACTAACAAAAGATATATGCAAAATTTCCATGCAAGGAAAAAAAAAAAAGTTTTTAGCTTGAAGAGTTGTTTTCAAAATGTCTCATAAGCGTTTTATGGTAGGGGCTTCAGCATCCTCATAAAAACTATAAATAGATTTAACGCAACTGCAAAGTCCTATAATCCACACTTCAGGGATAATAGGGGGAACTAGACTAAGTTTCAGTTATAACCGAATCGGCCAATCATCATTCAGAAACAGTCTTTTCAACAGGCTATTAAAATGCCTAGCACACAGTCCGCCAATAAAAATATAATACCAAAGCATTCATTATGTTTTAATTTAATAATGACAGATTTATTGCATTTTTGTAATCACACACACACACACACACGATGTTCGGTATTTCGAGTGAGAGATTAAGAAATAGTCAGAAATTAGCCAAGTATATTGTTAATAGCGACTTTTACCACTCCAGTTGTGTTTGTAAACCCAAAACAAACTCCACATACTTAAGTATTTCCCCCTTTTTTTTGTTCTCATCTTATATTGCTAAAGGCTGGTTATACTTTGCTAGGTAAACACCTAGGATGGGTTGGTTGGTTGGTAAGCATTAAGAATGTAACCACTTGGTATCATAGACAACTATAACAAGAAGAGTACTTGTAAGAAGAAAGGTAAATGTGGGTACAATTCTCCCCACGGGTTCCCCCCTTTTCTAGCGAACGTGGCGTAGGTCTTAAAAACGGTTTCGGGGGGGGGGGGGGAGGTGGTGCAAAGCAAGGAAATAACTTTCTAAAAGCACTTATTATTTCGTGTTGATCAGTAATGCATTTAATGTTCGTAAAAGATGGACTCTGTTTCTCGTGGAGCTTCTAGGTTAGGCTTATCATCAATTCCAGGATCTAACAATTGTGAGCAACTAACTACTTCAGTTCTGTGTCGTTGCACATTATCGAGAAAATGAATTTTATCTTCCGCACAACATTAATCACCTGATATCAAGAAATGGTTCCTAGTGGTCTGCAGATAAAGGAAGTCTCTAACAGTAACCAAGTGCTTGCAACATTTCACACACAATGATTTATTGACTTACGGGATATTTATAGAAACCATACATTTCATCTCTATCCGACGAAACTCCGTAAATTAACCACGGCACCAACCTCTTACTTGGATTTTCCATTTACTCACCGCATTTCACTTTGAATGAATAAATAAACCAAAGGGGTGGGTTGCCCTAATGCACGAGTGTTCTCTGATCTCCGAGTATGCTACCGCATTTCGATTGGCCACAGTAATTAGATCAGTTAACCGCATTTTCGGTGCTCGCTACAATATTTAGTTATTTTACCGAACTTTGTACTGTTCAATTTGTGGACTATTTGTCTTGGTTAATTTGATTATTCGTATTGGTCAATGTTCATAATAATCAATTCGTCGACTAATCACAATAATCAGTTCATAGACTTCGGAATGCTCGATTCTCTTAGTGCCCACAATGGCTAATTCATAATTTCGTCATTGTAGATTCCCTCGTATTCGCAATGGTCAATTTGCTAACAATTTTTTGATTGGGTGTTTTGATTTGAATGTTTCAGGATCACTTCGTAGAGTTTGTAATGATCAATTCAACAGACTTATCCCATCATATTCAAGTGTCATCTCCTATCTAGGAGGCTTACTACCATGATTTGACCCATGGTTAATTACGGGCGTTACGACATGTGGTGAGGACCCAATCACTTCCATAAATTGTAAGTATTCGTGGCTGTAAATCAGTGTGGGTCTTCACAGGGCTGGTTTGCCTGTTCTGGGGATGAGAAGCCCGAGTTTCCGGGTGAACCCCCCCCCATCTCCATATGAGACCGGCTAACTCATCTTTAGTCGAAAGAAACCAGATAAAGGTTCCTCACGTCATTGACAGGAATCGAACTCAGGTCTTTTCGACCAAAGGGCTTCGTCTATACCGACTGAGCTACGGAGGCTCCATTTATTTATGTTTAATTCTAATTGTGTTCATAATGGTCGTAGGACTCATAAGTGTCAATTTGTAGGCTTCTTAATGGTCACCTACTATTCTTGGAGCTTCCGCAGCTTAGTTGGTATCGACGATGCCCTTAGGTTGGAAACACTTGGGTCCGAATCCCGTCTTGACGCAAGGACTTTTCACATGAAGATGAGTTAGCGGATCTCATGCGTTGGTGAAAGGTTTTTGTTCCTTTCCGAAAATCAGGTTTTTCATCCCGCTAAACAGACACATCGACCAGACACTATACTGGTCGCAGTCTTAATTGCTTCGGCCGTAAACTCAAAACGACCAACCGACTATTCCCAATAGTCACTTCACACCTTTCTTAACGCATTGCATATTATTCCTACTGCTCAATTTACCGACTGTTTCAAGTAATCATTTTGCTGAATATTCTTAAGGATCAATTTGCCGACTCTTCGTAATGGTTAATTCGCCAACTCATTAAAATGACTTAATTCCATTCATAAAACTTCAAATGATTTCACTTCATTTATCACTTTCCAGTATACTCCAACTTCCTACTGTTCCGAGTATTACAAATATAATTAATCTAACCGGCAGAGATTATCATTATTTTCTACCAAGCTCATTGTTCATCCTCTTCTTTCTTCTTAAGATTTCCAATACTTTTTTGTTTTAATGTTGATTAGTTTTTCTCGCTCATCACACCAGCTGGGGCGAATATAACATGACGTTATTATCGGCAAAGCAATAAAACTATTTCAACGCCCAAAAATAGCCCAACCATGGGATTAATTCTAGATGGCGTAACAGTAGCTCCTACTTCTTTCAAACAAAAATAATTTCTAAAACTATGATCTTTGGCTGAAATCTACAAGGACTTGTGGGAAATATTTCTGCTTGTGATTCAAAACAAAGTTAAAATGCACCTCAAATGATGATTTAATTCATTTATCTGTAACACTCGTTTCCACGTGGAGCTAATTATGGGCTAATAACTGATTGTATCCTTTTCGTAATTGACCGTTGGCAACGCAGATGTTGTGAAATCCCCAGATGATAGCGACTAGGGCAAGAGAGGAAGTGTGAAATACCAAGGAGACTGAGATAACCATGTCAGGGAAGGCTAAATGCGGGAGAGAGAGAGAGAGAGAGTAGCTGGGAATAAAGAAGCCAACAGCCGAGACTTGCGTACCGCATTTTGAAACTGATAAAAATCGTTTTACCTCCTTTGTCAGGCGCAAAATAGGAATCGTAGACAGATTTCCTTTCAGCCGAGAATTTTGTACAGATGGAAAAAGAGGGATGAGGGTAAAATGTCGTCGTTTTATTGGACGAAATGAAATACCACACGTCTGCTAAGAGCTATGAATATGAAGAAGAAACCCTATCGTTCTTTCTCTTCACGTCAATAAAGATTTTAACTTGAATTGCTGCCATCTTTCATTCTCTTCGCATAAGCAAAATTGAAAACGGAGTTGACTTTCTCCTGTGATGCAGATGCCTGAGGTAATATCCTGTTTTGCTCCTTAAAAAAAAAAAAAAAAGAAGGATATAGGATGTCGGGTAGATTTTTGTTTAGCTATCGTGTGAACAAACTTATCATGAGTATTAGATTATAACTAGTTGGAAAGAAAACTGGAATGATTTACTGAAGGAAATGCAATTTGCGAAATGTATTTTAATGTATGAGAACACATTAAAGAAACGGTTACAATATTGCATTTTCTTGAACGCCATATTTTATTACGTTATTTATTTTATTTCATATTATTTCATGCAGATGAGCGTTAATTGAAATAGAAAAAAATCTAAAAGTGCTGGTAATGCGAATTGGTTTGTTGTGAAGGCTTTGAATAAAACATTCTGTAGCAGTGGCGCACCCAAAGGGGGGGAGGCTTGCCCCCTCCCCCAAAGGAAAAAAAAAACTATAAAATTTTCATAAAATCTTTTCCTAATTAATTTTTTTTTTAAAAAAAATTTATGTTGTGTCGTGTCTTCTATTTCTATACTACAGGTCGTATGCGATGCATAGTGTGTATTCTCAAATCGTTTACTCAACTCGGGACCCCCAAGATTAAATCCTGAGTGCACTACTGTTCTGTACGGTACATTCGCTGTCTTTTTGATCATCTCTCTCTCTCTCTCTCTCTATCTATCTGTCTATCTCGTTTTGTCTACTAGAAAGAAATATATAAAAATGAGCTATCGACTGGCTTGATTTTATATTTATGTTTTTTTTCTCTCTTTCACTCGCTTACCTTGTTTATTATCTCATCTGCTTTTTATGTTTTAAATTTCTTTATATTACACAATTTTTTTCCCTCTCCTGTATTTATACATCAATCTCTATATCTCGTTTTGTCTGTCAGTAGCCCATTTACACGTGAATATTTTTGTATTTGATTTGTTTTTATATATTTCTCTCTCTGTCTGTTTTTTGTTTCTAAATATCTCCATATACTACTACTCTCTTTCTGTTGTCTTGTATTAATGCCTCTCTCTCTCCCTCTATCTATCCCGTTTCTGCTAGAAAGAAATATATGAAATGGACAATTGACTGGCTTGTTTTTAAATTTGTTTTTTTTTTCTCCTTCACTCACTTACCTTGTTTATTATCTCATCTATTTGCTTTTTATGTTTTAAATATCTTTATATTACACAAGCGTTTCTCTCTCTCTCTCTCTCTCTCTCTCTCTCTCTCCTGTATTTATACATCAATCTCAATGTGTGCGTCTGTGTGAATATTTTTCTATTTGACTGTTTTTATATATTTCTCTCTCTCTCTCTCTCTCTCTCTCTCTCTCTCCTCAGTCTATCCTCTCTGTCCGTTTTATATAATGCTCTCACCCTCTCTCTTCTCTCATTTGAGGTTAGAAAAATAAAATAGAAAAAGAGAAGTAGATGAATTTAAGATGCTTTAGGATTTGTATTTATTAAAATTACAAAGACCAACCAACTCTCTCTCTCTCTTACTTTCTCCATCTTTTATTTCCCACAAAGACACTTTGCTCAAACAAAACGATGCCCTCTCTTTATTTCATAAAAGACCCATAGGCAGCTTCCCAATAGCATAATAATATTAGCAGATGTTGTCAGAACAGGGAGTGTGGGGAGAACATTTCCTAACTATAACATTCGTTGAACAGGAAGAAACGTCATTAGCATTTGTATGTGGTTTCCCTTTTAAGTATCCCCTTTTCATTTTCCCTAACCCACCTGGGTCTCAGTGCTCAAGTACTTCGAAATACACTGCGGCACGATAACAGAGAAAAAGTTTCTTTATTAGTCGTGTCAGTTCGTTTGCGGTTAGTGTTTTAACATATTTAGAGTTCCGCTTGTTCATTGAGGACGTGAGGTTATTTGTGGCCATGACAGCAGCATCCTTCTGTTTTTGAAGGGGGGGGGGGGGAAGAGATGTTTGCAGTCATCTTCAATTCGTTTCGTTTCTCGCTATTTTGCCATGACTCAGAAATAGGTCATTGTAGCCGAGCTAGCTACTTTCGATAGGCAAAAAGGATAATTAATTTTCCCCTTCCCTCGAAGTTGGTATGATCCCTATGCCTGTAGGAAGTATTCGTAGACACAAATATGTCGAATGAAGTAGGCCGTGTCGAACATGATCGAATTCTTATGTCAGTCTTTGGCTCATCCTTCTACCAATTTTTACTGGTAGATGTACATATGTATAGGGAGACGGAAATGGGATCTACTGCTCCCCTAAGCAGATGACAGTTGTGTCATATGTTAGATAAGTATACCTATTACACAAGATTTTTTTCTACTCTTTCTCTCCTATTTTTTTTTTTTTTTTCTTCTCCGTTTGGCTAAAATGTTTCTGGAATCGTAATGGAGATACCTTGTACCTACTGTGGATACATGGACTAGCTCTCAGCGAGGTTCGCCTCAACACTGTACTGACCAAGTTTCACACACACACAATGTGTATTAAGCTAGTTTCAGTGACTCTTTCAATTTATCTCCTTCTGCAAACTTCCTCTTTCTTTCGCAAATGGATCAAAACTCCTGTAAGGGGAAAAATTATCGCCTAGGATTCAAATTGGAGACTAAAACCCACCAAATTTATTCTAAAAAGCACTATTAATTAAATACAGTACGTATACGGCCATGATTACGTAACTCAAAGTAAGTTATGATTTTAAGTAGAGTAAATATTTATCTATTTTTATTTTTGGAGTGAGTCGTCAAATGGTATTCCAGTCTTTTATTGGTAATCATCGTACTCTCTCTTGTCTGAAGTACATAAATATTGATCTCTCTGGTGTTAACAAAGAATGTCAATTCGACCTAGACAAATGTGTTACGCTGCCCGCATTTATTAGTTACTTATAATTAAATAAATGTTTCGTGGAAAAATTTTTTGGTTGATTTCAATGCCATCTAAAACACTCAAAAATAAATAAATCCGATCAGAAAGTCATTTACTAATAAAAATCGGTTACTATTACAAGCATAATATTTTATTACAATATATCACTTAGTAAAAAAAAAAAATTGACAATACAGTATATATTTTACATCTAGAATAATTTGAAAAATTTACTTGATAACTTATTTACCATGTATGCAAGTATATTTTAAATTGAACAGCTTAAAAATTCAGATTTAAAAGTAGTGTAGTAGCGTTAAATTTGAAAATGGCTTACTTCTAGAACAGATAAAACTAGTACGAACTTGATCTGAAAATGCCTCACTCAAAAGAAATTAGAGTTAGAAAGGAAATATATATTTGAAGCAATACTTGCAATAAAGAACAAACGGCTCAGTTGCTGAAATTCAAATCTCTATTATGTATATTTATATAAGATATTACTACTAGAAGAAAAAAGGTGTATAAAAATTATTAGATAAATTTCTTTGAAATTAAAAAAAAATTGAAGAATTAGATTTTTAAATTTAGAAATAAAAGAAAGTTTATAATAGTTAGATTTTTATTACTACTAACACTCACATGCTTCGCTAATATCAAAATTCTTATGTTGTTTTCTCAAAGACAATTTTATATCTTCGCCAAACACAAATTTACATCTTATTTGCAGATATAAAATATCTGCAAATGAGAAAAGTCACGTTTTATTTAATTTTTGTTTAAAATCACATGGAGACAACAAATAATAATAAAAAAGATAGAACTTGCTGTTAAAAATCTAGCGTCAATATTTTAAATTATAATGAATGCGAAGTAAGTGATATAAATTTGAACAAGTTTTGATAAAATTAAAATTACAGATTAAAAATACGTGAGTATCGATCGATTCCAGGAGGTATTTGTATCGTTATTATTAATAATAATAAAACGCGCAGGTCTGTTTCTCTGATTTTTAATGTTATGGCGTCAAATCGCAGAAATATAATTTTATTTAAAAGAATTATATTATTATTTAAAAAACGAGAATTGAAGCGACATAAAATAGAACGAAAAATGAAATGAAAACTTTGGTTTCAAGAAAGGTTTCTTGCTAACTAACACTTTGGCCTAAAGATAGTATTATGCTCCTAAATTTGCATGGTATTTCTAGCATATCATATGCCCCTACGGTTTTGCTATTAGTCTCCAGATTAGACTGATTGAAAGATGCATATTGGGGAATCTTTATTCTAACAAGTATTTTTCATTCAGTTTAATCTGGAGCAAAACAGTATTAATGTAACTGAATAAAACTACCTAATACCGTTTTTGATCCTCAGCCTTATTGATATTATACATGAATCTGTACTGGATTGCTCAAATGAATGCGACTATTTTCCAATAACTCGCTGAAGAAAGGGCAAAAATGACACCAGTTCAAATTCTACAGCGTGAATGAAATGTTTGCACTGTACACAACAGTTTTCAATTCAGCTATGATTGGATTTAGATTAAAGTATTTATAAGGATGGCTTCTTGAATATCATATGTATACCTCTGAAATTAATCTTCGAAACAGGAACTCGAAGTTTCACGTACATAACAAGCGTATAAAGTGCTAGGTCTGCTACGTGCAGTCAGCTATCCTTTTAGCGTGGTCTGTGAACTTGGTCTTCCCTAATTCACTTTATGTTTCTTCTTTTTGGAGAAAACCAAAATAATTTAATTCACCAATCATACACAACAGCTTAAAGTCAACTGCCAGTTAAGAAAACCAACCAGAGGCGAGTTCTGCTTTCAAGTTTACACTTATTAAATTAAAGCTCTGATCATGGCAGGAGGGTAACAGCAATAGCCGAGCCTCAGTTAGAACTTCATTAGCTACAGCATTGCCATCCATTACCCTCCCTTATTTCAAGTGTAAATATTTATCAATTCTTATTTGAGGATTTAGATTGTGTAGTTATTATTTTTAATAAATTTCTTTAATTTCTTATTAAATTTAGTAAAAATAATATTTTTTAAAAAAATACTATTTATTTTACGTATAATTTTTTTAAAAAAACTTTATCTAATTATTAATAATAGAAAAAATCATGTTTCATGATTGTAAGCTGTAAAAAAGAGAGTATCAAATATTTGGCTAATGTAACACAACTTAGATACTCGACAACAAAATGTTGTGTATACTATCACTAACGGACAAATTTCGTTTATTTACATTCTAATAAATAAGTACAAATCGGATTGACTTTAAGCTGTTCTAAATTACAATAACTAGATCGTAACTTGTAGCAGTTGTGTGTGTGCCTTCGGAATGTCTTTGACTACTGTAAGATAAAGATACATCCTGCGACGTTTGTCGTCGTACGTCTGATGAACAGAGCAGAGTCGAGACATATGTGTTCAAATACTTTTAGCCATGACTGTTCACACCGTAATCCCAAACAATTGGCCACTGCGGTACATTTCCGTGCCTTGATGCTACGAACACGGCGTATTCAACTACACGTGGTGGGGCCTTTTGGCTTTTCCCGGCTGCCAAACCGTTTTTGACATGTGCGTTGACAAGAAGACGTGGAGTTAAGGTGGGGATTAGTGAGGTGCTACGTCCCACTGTGAAGCTTTGTGGGAAAGTGATTAAAGCTGCAAAGACGGACTATTCTATCTGGGTTTCAAGGTCAGTCGGCAGAACGGTGTGCAACACTACGTTTCTAAACATGGGGGGGGGGGGATTTCTATACCTCATGCAGTGCCTTCCGTCTCTATTTTTTGTATTGCTATCTTTCTCAATCTGTCTATCTATGCACAACTCTCTTTCTATCACACATACTAGATATTTTCAGCAAATCGATCTACACATACCTCATAACTTCCTCTGTCTCTCTAGTGCAAACAAAATTTGGGCGTGAGGTAGGCTAACTACACATCAATTGCCATAGAATCCCATAACACACTTCCTATCATCGCAGTGTATTATATTACATTATATATATTATATTATAAAAGCTTAAGATTGCCCTGGTTTCTACCTTTCTTAAACATTTACAAATAAATAAAAATTGTGTATTAATATATTTTTGAAATATTCTGAAATAAGGTAAGTTATGGAAGCTCTTTACATTTTATTATCAATTAAATTATAATTGATAATAAAACTTCCTAATAACACTTCCTATCATCGCAGTGTATTATATTACATTATATATATTATATTATAAAAGCTTAAGATTGCCCTGGTTTCTACCTTTCTTAAACATTTACAAATAAATAAAAATTGTGTATTAATATATTTTTGAAATATTCTGAAATAAGGTAAGTTATGGAAGCTCTTTACATTTTATTATCAATTAAATTATAATTGACAAAAAATTTATTTTATAAACTTATATTCATGCAGAAAAATTTGTGCGAAGGCAGCACAATTTTGATCCCGCAAACCGGCCACAAGAACACAAGTACTTGACACACAAGAATATGGCATGACTCTCCACCTTATCCCAAAATTATAGTTATGAAACCAATATAGACAGGTTGTGGATCTGAAGGGCCTGTAAGCACTCCGGGTTAATATTATCATCATAATTCGGTTCTAATTTCTAACATATTTCCTTTGTAATTCCTCCTCTCTTCTTGGTGCAACACCTGATTGCTTTTCGATGTAACACTTGAGGGATATTTCTTTCCCTATCCCTCTTTGGATATTAAAACCTCAATGGCAACCTTTTTTTTTATGCTTTTTTTTAATTTATTTTCAGCTGTAGTATCTAAAGCCGTTACAGATACAGATTTGAAAAATAAATAAAATCTACAGATTCCAAATATCTAATTTTCAATAACTTTTTAAGCTACACTACACCACACTACGACAAACGTCCCTAATGTTTTATTCAGCTATCGATGCTCCCCAGGATGGGAGGAGAATTTCGGTATAAACCAAGGCCAGAATACTCGAAGTTCCAATCAAGAGTAGTTGAGCAGCTCTTTCAACCGAAAAGGGGTTTCATCTCACTTTAAGGTCACTGCAGCACCCTGACCGCAGTGGGCGTTTGTCTCTGTACATTTTATATGCACTAAACACAAGGTTTTAAAACTCTTCTCCGTACTTAATTATAAATTCTTAGACAACATGTAGGTTCAAGGCGTCTTGCTAAAACCATCTGGTAGAAGCAGTCAGCAAAAATAATAATTCGGTTTCTGAGAATAAGTCTCTCACATTAAGCATACTAACTAAAAATAGTCTTTTTTATTCACGTTTAATAGGCTTTTTTCGAAGTCAAATCTGTTTACTATGTAATTCATAAAGTAATGAAATTGGTCTCTGATACGGTGTTGGAAACACAAAGAAATTTTGACTTATTATTATGATCTGGTTTTACCTTTTGATCTTTTATTCTTTTCGCTTACTACTTGGGCACTCTTCGCGTAGATTATCTTTTAATAGCGCCAATGAAAATCCCCTTCAATTCCATCGATAGAATGTTTTTCGAAGAATCTTCTCATATCGGAGACGTCGACCTGTATGTGTGATGTGTGTGCTTGGTTATTGTGTCATCGATTAATAAAAGGCCTAGGTACCATACCATACCATGAAAAACAATTTTACTCCACCACAGAGATGAGAACTTCCCCTGAATTAAAATAGTGAACAGCAAGATTCGTCGCTGCAGACTATTTCTCCAGTTCCAGCTTCGAAGAGATAAGAGAGTATGCGAATAGTGTCACTTTCATTTAAATCCCCATTGATATAACGCTTTATACACATTATACTGGCCTTTTACATCTTTCTGGAGTTCCTAGAGGGTATACTAGCCGAGAGTGAAATTTTCATTAACAAAAAGTATGGCTTTTGCTTTCAACTTGCATAATGTTCGTTAGAGTTATCTATTCGAACTTTCAATTACAGTGTAGTTCTAAGTATTCAACCATTTTTCTGCATATGGTTCATTTTTCTGCTGAGTTCCAAGCATTTTTCTAATGCTTGGAACTCAGCGAATTTCGTTTTCACCGCATTTTAAATAGGAAATGAATGAGGCATTGTGCAGTTCTGTATTTTCATATTTTATTTGAGTTCAGGTATTCTCCTACTTTAAGAAATATAGTGTTAATACAAAACAGATTTCAATCATACTGTGAAACATAAACATTATCTTAGTGAGTTTCAGCGTCTAGCTTCTAGTTCACTGTTAGCACTTTGATCTGAAATTTCTAATCTTTTTTTTTTTTTTTTTCATCAAGTAGTATTTTTATATCGGGAAAACACTGCATACCATTAAGTTAAACCTAAAATTCTTAACAGAATTAGACTAATCAAGTATTGAAATCGATTCTTACTGGTTAATTATTCAAAAAGTCGATGTATGCAAAATGAAGGCGATCGTGTGTGTGTTTTATATGCGATAATCTAATAAACGCAATGTGAACATGTTTTTTTGTTTCTGCTGAGTGAAGAGCTGTTCTACAACTTTCTTTTTTGGAGGGGTGGGGGGGGGGGAATAGTTTTTAGTTCAGTTCTAATTTAGCTGGTCTCATCTTAGTTGACATATATATTAAGGAGTAGAGAGATTGTGATTGTCGAGAACAGTGTATTACAATCGCAGAGGATCCAAGTGTGTGTGTGTGTTTTAATGAGAAGACTAGGAGAAATTTTTTTTAAAAGGTCAAGTCTGAATGTAGCCATACTGTTAATTCAGACAAACCGACTAAAAGAAGAACCCACCCAATTAATGGCCACATTACACTGGCCTTATAGCCTTAATTAATTTCACACACTCCAACAACTCTCTTTCCAGCAGCAGACTTGTTTCTGCTACGGAAATATAGTCATAAATAATATTTCTGAACGCTAGGTTCTTAGCACGTGTCTCAGCCATGGTCATTGAAAGTTCAACTTAGGCTTACAAAGTACTGTAAAAAAAAAAAAAAAAAAGTCGCTATTTATTATTATTATTATTATTATTATTTTGGATTGGTTTAAAAGACAGCACCACTGATACCTACTGATGAGTTTGCGTTCGTATCAAAGTATTCGTATTGTACATTCGCTAGTGAATCCTATCTCCCATACGATACCGGCTAATTAACCTTCAGATGAAAAGATATTTATAAAAGATTCTTAGCGTTTTAGAAGGAATTTGAACCCAGATCTTTCCAACTAAAAGCGTATTGCCAATGCGGGTTGGCCTACGGTGGCTCCAAATAGAAACATAAGTCCTTACGAGTATTCGTTGCATAGAAATTTTAATTATTGTTAGTGAATGTGTAAAAGAACAAGAATGGCACTTATACTAGCTACGTTTTAAATAAAAGCGGAACTGCGAAGAAATCACATCAGTATGAATATGAATAACAATCACCATAAACATAAAGTATTAGTTTATGGAAATAAATCAAAACCTCAATTTTTTTGGCTAGATGGGTGAAGCTAGAATGCTTTTCATATTCCCCGTTATCTGTAGAAGATAATGTATGGATGGGGTGTTATTGAACTATAGGCTCTGATCATGGCGGGGTAACGGCAATAGCCGAGCCACAATTAAAACAGTTAAAAGTTAAAAATAGTTGTATTTTTGTAATAGCTTAAATTCTTTAAAGATTTTTTTCATTTTTAAATGTATATAGCAAAAATATATTAAATAGTGTCAAAATAGAATGCAACTGCCAGATAATAATAATAATAATAACACACACACACACTTTGTCATATATGGCAAATGCATTTTCCTTGAAATGAAAATGTTGAAGCTTTGATATTCTTGGTGGCTTCATCTCAACTTTGACTCTTTTTTTGAGAAGTAGGGAAGGGCTCCCCAAAACTACTTAGAGCTACACTAAGTGAAAAGTTTGTAACGAGATTGTTCATATTTTTAAAATCACTAAGTTAGTTAATCTCAATTTCCGATTATCAGTTTTTATTTCTTAATATAGTACTGTATGGAACATTACGTAGTTTTATTACGTTTTTTCCAGAAATTTTCTTGAAAGGTCTGTTCAGAATTTTTTTATTCACTACTTATGGATATATAACAGAAGTTAATAAGAAATTACGATTATTAACATTTTCTTTTGAAAATAATTTTAAAGAGAATATCCTTCCCTATACTTGAGGGGGTAAGATGATAATATATTCATCAACGGTGATTCCATATGGTATCAGTTAGAACGCATTAGGTTATAACAAGCGCTGATGGTTAGTGGTATTCCAGGTGGACATACTTAAATTGAATTTCTGACTAAAACACCTAAGGTGGACGTAAAACGATTCCTACGTGTCCCCCTTGTAGGTAAGGGATAGCATCAGGCAATACCTATGACTAACGTCAGCTGCTTTCAGTGTGTGTGTGTGCCACGTCCTGAAGGCACATACAGATAATGGAGAAAGGGGGTTAGGGCTAAAATGCTGACTAGCATCCTTGTTGTCATGTTTGGTTCAACTAGCAGCTCGTTATACCCTCCCCCATTACCATCCCCCCGGTAACTAAAGGGCCATTCCGTTTATTGCCTGACGCCAGTGGTATCTGTTTTTATGAGGCCGACGTCAATGTAAACACGTCGCCTTTAATAGACACAGGGGACAATATCGGCCCCTACACTAGGCTAGCTGCTAATACCTCCGTCTTTTCCTCTTGTGTCTCACACCCCCCCCTCCCTTCGCTAGTTTCCCCGTCGAATTTCTCCGACGTATGATGGCATTCATTGGACCCACCTTCTCTTTTATCCCACCCCTCAACTACAAAACAAGAAGGAGGAGTAGAGACCCGAGAGGGGAGTGATGTTTAAGGCTACTGTTTGAACTGTCAATGCTTTGAAGAAGAACGTGCTACTCTTTTCCCATTTTTCGAGACCCGTGAGGGGAGGGAGTATAGGAGGGCTAAAAGTTGGCAAAAATGCACCACCTTCAAGGATAGATACAACTTCACTTTTAAGTAGACCCCTTTAATTGTATCAAGTGGAGTGAAGTATAGAATGTCAACAACTTGGCTTCACTTCTTTAAATATAGTAGTGACTTTATGGGAGGTTCTTAGCTAGGGACTGACAAGAATCCAGCTCTTTCCCCCGGTCTTTCAATAAAGGAAGTTATAGCGGTATGATCAAAAGTATCTAGACTGATTTTATGTCTTCACTCAACCACTACAGTGGCGTGCATGTCTGGACATGTTTGGAGAGAGGTTGCGTCTCCTTTGCGTAGTATTTCTAAATGTCTGGGAATCAATACAAATGCTATTAATGCATAAATTTAACTTTAGTATTTTAGAATTGGACTAGAAATAGTTGATCAAATGCTAGCAACCAAATATGTTAGTTATGAGAAAAATTATGGGAGTAGAGGGTATCAGTGGTTGAATTGTATTTAATAGGCAAATTGTTAGGAACTTAACATAAATTAGTATTTTTGGGAATGGGTGAACAGAGCTAATCTAAGGTCGGTGTATGGTCACTTAAACAGAATGGGAGAGCAAAGGGTAGCGAAACAGGTATTTGTCAAGATATATGAAAAAGATTCGATGGAAGACCAAGATGTAAGTGTATTGATGCAGTTCGAATTTCTTAGAATATCGAAATATAAGTTCTGATGATATTAGTCTCGATAGATAGTAGACTAATTTGGAGAAAAATTGTCGATAGGAAGGTAGTAATAATACAAGATTTTCCTATTATACTGTCATAGTAGCGTAACTATCATAGTATCATAACATTAAACTTAGAATTTATAACTTGGGAGTTATGGTGAACAGAGAATTAAAGTTTAGCGGCCAAGTTGATAAGGTGTTTGAAGGGTAGCAATAGATGATCGTAATGTGCAGTTGCTTTTCATAGCAAGGACTCAGGCCATTATGATGATGTAGATGGCATTTAATGATAACGCAATGCCGGGTAAGAGTTTTCTGGTGATTTTTCTCTTTTTCAGCGAGTAAAATACGGAATTTAATGAAAAATTAACCAAAGAATAACCAGTCGTGAAATAGGAAGAGTCCCATCGGAAGTGGTAGACGCAAAAAAAAAAAAAAAAAATTAAATAAAATTAAATAAAAATTAAAAAATAAAAATAAACATCTAACTAACAAAATTTTCTCAGTGACAACAACAACACTCTTCCTTCTGATGCTATTTTGGCCAAATAACGGCGGGTTTGGAAAATGAACCATTATTTACTGCAACAAAATGCAAGGCCTCAAATCAGTTTTTTTTTTTTTTTTATAACATAGTAATTTATCTATTCACGTAATAATTTATATTGTCATTTATAACAACGTTTTGTGTTGTATAAATATTGTTATGTTATTCGCTATGAGAAAGAAATATTAAATACCTTCCTATTGAATATTATAGTAACATTAAATATTCATTATTTATTAATTATGGTAAACGATCCCATATTGTCATATCCTACCAATTCTAGCTGCACTCGCAAATACGCGCCACGCGTATGAAATGATTTCATTTTTATGTAACTCTCACCCAAGAAAGTTTTGTAAACGTATAGTACATAAGCGAGAGCCTTATGTTTTATTGAAAAATCCCTCGCTTTCTAACACTTATATCCTAAATCTAACAACACGTTTCAGCCCCTGCGAATTTTTCATCTGAAAAAATATGATAATTCATCTTATTAGAAATACAAAGATTAAGAGAAGCAAAAACGTACATAATAGTCTACTAAACATTTTTTTTTATAAGGACTGGCTTAAAGGGGCGAAGCAAGAATGCGTTTCATCTTCCCCGTTATCTGTAGAGGACAGTGTAGGGATAATATGTTATTGAGCTATTAAAGCTCTGATCATGGCAGGAGGGTAACAGCAATAGCCGAGCCTCAGTTAGAACTTCATTGGCTACAGCATTGCCATCCATTACCCTCCAAAGGTATATTAATCACCGCATCTCACGGTCGATGTCAAAAACTTTAGTCTACTAAACATCACCTACGGATAAATTTATAATTTAATTATATATAAAAAGTAAAAGGGTGTATATTAAATAAACAAAAAAATATGAAATTATTAATTATCAAATCTAAACATATTAAGTCATTATGGAAGATACGTTTTATTTTTATAAAGTATATTTGTTTTAGTGATGAATTTTATAAATTATAATAGTAGTACTGTACTTTTTCATCTACGTTAATCACAGTCATCAATCGACAGACACGACCATTTTGGTTTTCATAACAATGGACTCTTTTGATCAAGTCACACATTTGGCAATGATTAAGTCGTTAGACAAAAACAAAATTTACACTTCTCGATCTTCATTGTATAAAACACTTCTTAGAACCACAGAATTAACAGACTACGTGGATATTCTCATTTAACATCCTGTCATTTCCATCTTCAACTGCTATCAAATGTCCCAAGTCGTGTGTTATCTGTCCTCCAGACAAATGTAAACATTGCACTCATTACGTAGTACTTCAAGCATGATAATTTAATACTTTTCTCGTGTCAGTCGTTTGAATCTTAGCTTCTTATTGGTAGACTTTAGTCCTATAGGTGGTTATGGACATTAGTTTTTTTTTTCCCCCTTCTTTTTCTATGCAATGTATATCGAAGGATAGTGACGTCATCATTCCAACACTTATTCTTTGACCAATGAGATAGAATTTACTTAGACGGAACAGCGGTTGACTGGCGCCATCGCCGATGCATAAGAACACATTAAAGATATTAGCATCAATGTATCGTATTCTGAAAGCTGTCAGGATATCATGTTGACATACTCAAAGAAGGGGTCCTTCGAGAGTATCCATATATCCGCTCTATTGGCAAACACTCGCATCTCGGGGTATTTCGTCACTACTATTGAAGCCACGAGGATTGATTACACAGTAAATATTGGATAGGTAAAGGACCTTCACTCTTTTTTCTATATTTTTCACGAATGATTTATCAATGTTAACTTGGGTTTGAGGTTCTGATTTCCATTTAAAAACATTCGGTTTCCGGTTTCTTTTTCCTCACTTGGATACCGCAAACAATCGTTTAACATAAAAAAAAAAAAAAGCTTATCTCTGTCCTTATAAGGACAAGCTTAAAGGAGCGAAGCAAGAATGCTTTTCATCTTCCCCGTTATCTGTAGAGGACAGTGTAGGGATAAGGTGTTATTGAGCTATTAAAGCTCTGATCATGGTAGGAGGTTAACAGCAATAGCCAAGTCTCAGTTAGAACTTCATTGGCAACAGCATTGCCATCCATTACCCTCCAAGGGTATTAATCACCGCATCTCACGGTCGATTGCCTCCCGAACTGCTTATCTGGCAATCAAACAGCAAAAATCAGTTATCAATATAGAATTCATATAACGGTGTCTACATCTTCAATCCAATTTCTATTTTTTTTGACTGTTGTTTTTTAAAAATATCCAATAAATGTAATAAGTATTAATGCTTTCTACATAGTTATTATTTTTTTTTTAAATATAAAAATTTCTTTGAATATATATAGGTATTTAATAGTCTTCTCCTTAGTTCGATTTTTCACCGCAAGGATATTGATGTAGTAGATGGTTATTGATATGGCTCATAGGAGGGGCTCTTCCAAACTTTAATGGGCCACCGAATTGTCAGGAAATCTAAAGGCAGGGGAACTATAATTCCATCACACACTATCTGTCCGTTCTACCATTGGCTAAGAAAGCAGGTATTCTTTGAAGTGCACCTGCCTCAATAAATCGCTTAGGGCAGTAGGCTGGTCTGCTACGATCATTTTAGTTTTCGCCTTTCCATCGGGACAATTTTATTTGACTAAATAACATGTGCTAAATATAAATACATGCTTTGAACAATCATTAAGGAGTCGGGATTCTGTCATTGGACATTTAGTTGAATGTTCGGAGAGCCCACAAAAAAACAGCAAATCGTCTTAACAATATTTGATGTATTGAAAAAACGAATGTCTTAAAGATAAGTCACATCATTAAAAATATTAAATGAAAACAATGGGTAATATACAAGAAGAGAGAACCATCTGATTAACTAGTTGATTATTAAAATTATAACGATATATTCTAACGTTGTTAACTATGACAGATGCGAGATAACTTCTTGTCAGTCAATTCTCTTTTTTTTTTTTTTGGGTGCGGTTCATTTTCTTTTACTTAGACGTATTTTTAAAGAAATTGCAACAAATATATAAGATATCATTGAATAGCATTTTCGCTTGCGTGAATCAGGTCAGACCTTCAGGCGTTTCCAATGCTTCGCCTCCCAATAGATGGAGTTTCAAGAAGAACAATGGCGAGTTGTTCGGACCACACCAACTGAAATGAGTTACCCCCCCCCCTTCAGAAAACACCAATAACTTTGTAGTAATGGTGACCTACTTTGTTTTCACCATTTCGTTACCTATACTTATATCTGCTGGGTTTCATTGATGTGTTGTAGCTCTAGGGCTTGTAGAAACCAATTCCATCGAGATAATTCTAAAATTAATTTAGAATTATCTCGATGGAATTGGTTTTCATTCTCATCGCCTGGCTAACAAATTGAATGGTATAATAACAAAGGGGAGAACATATGTGTCTCGTCCTCTTTTTTTTTTTTAGTCAAACTTTCTTTACTGCCTCTCTGTCTCTTTCTTCATCACACACACACACACGCATTATGAAGAATAAGCTAAACATTTTTCTGTGTATAGAAGCATACCTCGTCTCGAATCCAACTTGTAGTTCTACCCCAATGTCTAGACGTTATTTGCATTTATTATACACGTAACTGCAACTGACTGTTCATTTTAGAGGAAAGAGGTCACCATCGTTTTCTGGGTTTCATCTTGAAAAGATGCAATTCCATATCATAGCTTCCTAGGATAGTATGGTATTAGTTTTATTTCAATAGGAAAATGATTACTGCTTTCATTGTTAGGAAACTGAATTTTTAAAACAGTTTTTTCATTACTTTTCTAAGATGATTTTGCATACTAGACAAGAGAAACACACCAAGAAATCTTTTAAAGCAGTCTGCTTAACTCTTTCATTTAGTCTTCAAAAGCAATCCTGTCTACACCAATTCATTTATATCTTCGTCTTTTTTTCTTTTCTTTTTTTTTTTTTTTTTTACAATTTTTGATTCAAACTTGTGCACTGTAGATCTTATCCCATTCTGTTTAAATCACCATAACTTCCACGGTCTTGAATATTGCTAACCTCAAGTTTTTTTTTCTAATATTTTCATTTTTAATATGATCCTGCCATTCCATAGCATCTTCATTTTCCTCAGATCTCTCATATCAAGAATTTTATTTTGTTCGGTTAATTTATTTCTACCGTAACTGTCCACGTCATTAAGGTCTTATTTACTGACATTTGAGTACTTGGACTAATATCTCTCGTATTCCATAGACACTTATGCAACTAGTTCCAACACATCAGCCTTGATTATTTTATTATCTATTTCATATTTAATTTACTATCTTTAGAAAAAAAAGTGTGCCTAAATAGATAAATGTGTAACCTTTTCTATAAATTTACTCACAGTGTTGTGTTGTTGTCTGTCTTGCCAACCTTTTCAGTTTAAGTTTTTTTTTTTTGTCTGATTTGTTATAGTAGTTGCGTAACTTAGTTAATGTGATTCTTGGAAATGTGCAGGAAATTTATACAGGATGATGGCCTCGTTTTCACTACTCAGCTTTCCCTTAATAATAATAGTTTATGTAGAGGAATTTTTTCCATTCATTGCATCCGTTTTTTTCAATGCGAAACGATAAAATAAACATAATTGTGCCTTTCAGTCTATATTTTTGAAAATTTCTATTCCTTTTTTTATATATTTGTCTGTTTTTCTTTATTTCTCTCTCTCTCTCTGTGTCTATTTCTCTCTCTCTCTTTCCGTATCCTTCTCTTTATTTTTCTTTCTTTCCATCTCTCTATCTCTTCGTCTTTATTTTTGTGCTCTCCTCTCTCTTTTTTTTTCTTCTCTATCTTTCTATTTCTCTCCTCTTTCTTTCTAATAAAAATATTTGTATTCTGCGTAATCTTTCTGTCTTCTACCTATTTCTCCATCTTTATTTCTTCCACTTTCTCTCTCTTTCTAACGTATCTTTCTGTTCTATTATCTTTTTTCTTCACTTTTTTTTCATTCTCTCTCTCTCTCTCCGTCTGTCCATCTATTTTTTTTTAGAAGCATTGCAAATTTACAACTGTGTTTGTTACCTATATTTTCGAATAATCTTAACAACGAAAAAAAAAAAACACAAAAAAAAACTGGATTTCGGTATCCTTTATGAATGGAATTATTTTAAAAATCTCAACAGAGGTTTTACTATACTGCAATGCCAATCACGGTTCTCACAGAACTTCCAAACGAAAAAAAAAAAAAAAAATCACCTAACAAGAAATAAAAAAAAAATACATAGGTTCTAACAATTTTTTTTTTTTTTTTTTTTTTTTTTTTTTTTGCTTACAGCAAACTATTAAAGAGAGGAAAGGGATGGAACCCAAAACTGTCACAGATCCATTCTCCAACTTCTCATTTTAGGCTTAGCGTGACTCTTGAAATGAACTTCCTTCATATGGCTAGATGTATCGGAACAGCACGCGAAGTGTTGTATAGTTTGACCGTGTCTAAACGTTCAGGTACTTTGGGGAAGTAAATAAACAATAGACAATTACCGTACACGGGACATATCGAGATGTATACACGCAATGTTCGTCGGCTGATTTGGTAGCCTAACGTTTTTCTGCCATTGTCAAGAAGCAAAAGCCAAGACCGACTTGCTGTACAAGTTGTTCTTCTCATAATGAAGTAGGCAGAGATAAATTGTACAAATCGTCCATTGGAGGGCCATCGCTTACTTCTAACACGGGGGGTTGTCGTGATATAGACTTTCAATATTTAAAATTTTCTTATGAAAAAAAAAATGTTGAAAAACATTTAAAGATGGCGCCTATCTAATTCTTATTCAAGAAGTTTGGAATGTAAAGAAGTCTTTTCTCTATGAATTTGTGAATAATTAAAATAACGATTGGGGCAATGAATAGATCGCAGTAGTTGAGCATCACTCGAAGGTCTTTCTCTCCTCAGTGTACACATTAAAGATAAGGACGGAAATCAGGATTTATACCACTGGCCTTGAAGCTCATGAAGCCACTCAGGTAGAGCTGGAGGAGCCCTTCAGCTGGAGGCCTTAGCTGTCGACGACTCGTTTATAGCAATCATCACTGGCATCGCTTATCCTCAAGAATCTGTAATGATAGAGCCCGCGGCTTGTTTAAACTACAGGTTCCTGTAAAAGCGTCGGAAACTTTGCAAGACAGGAATATTTTACCAACATGAAATCTTTAAAAAATCGTCCTTTTATATTACCAAGAACTTTAGTTATAAAATCCTAGTGAAAAGTTTGGTCTGGAAAAAAGAAAAAATCCGTTTTGTATATCTCGAAGGCTGAATTAGGCA
The DNA here is from genome assembly GCF_054136105.1 of Typopeltis vanoorti. NCBI lineage: Eukaryota > Metazoa > Arthropoda > Arachnida > Uropygi > Thelyphonidae > Typopeltis > Typopeltis vanoorti. Next base: position 115,200,945 of record NC_143552.1, read on the forward strand.
GTGATGCTTAGTGCAAACAGTAGTGAGCAATGTTTACATACGTGTTTTAAAGCATCTATGTACAGCCTTTTTTTGGTTTTTAGAAGTGTTTCCTTGGTTACGATTGATATGATGTTACATTTCATTGTTTAAAAATACGCAGTGATTTTATTGTGCAATGAAATGTATATGATAAATTTTTCGCCTGACTATGCTTTTTATGACATGACTTCATTGTTTAAAGATAGCTAACAATGTTTTGAAATACGCATATACTTGATTTAAAAAAAAAAAGTTAAAACATCATTCTTACACATTTCATTTCTTCTTCTTCTTCTTTAGTATTTTGCAATTGAGCAGGTGCTTCTTTTAGTATCAGAAACTTTTCTTCCATTCTCTTCTGTTCTGAGCCTTCTCTTTCAAGGTTGTGTACCTGCCTCCATTGAGCATGTCATCTAGCATTGTTTTCCTTACTCTTCCTCTGAGTCTTTTTCCGTCTATTTTTCCTTTGATGGCATCGCTGATGATTCCATTCCCTCTCAGAATATGTCCGATCTAGTTTCCCTTGCTTCTTTTTATCCTCCTTAACAGACTTCTTTCTTCTTCTACTCTTTTTAAGACCTCTTCATTAGTTATTTTTATCTGTCCATTTGAATTTATCCGTCCTTCTCCAACTCCACATCTCAAAGCTTTCCAAAATCTTAATTTCTTCTTTCTTCAATGTCCAAGTTTCAGCTGCATAGAAGGCAACACTCCACACATAACATTTTATTAGTATTTTCTTTAGGTTTCTATCCACTTTATTTCTGAATGAATTCCATTCTCTATTAAAGGCATCTCTTTCCATCGCTATTCTTGCTTTTATGTCACTTTTACATTTCCATCATTGCTAATAACACTTCCTAGATATTTAAATGTCTTTACTTGATTAATTTTCCCCATTTATTCTGATATCCATATTTGCCTCTTTCCTTGCTATTTTCATTATCTTTATTTTTCTGATGTTAATTTTCATAATTGATACAAGATTCCAGTAATCTGTTCAACAGATGTTGTAGTCATGTTTCAGTGTTTGATAATAATGCCTTGTCATCTGCGTATCTTATTGCAAATATCTGTCTACCTCCAATCTTTATTCCTTCTTCCGAATTCTCCAGTGCTTCTTTTAGCATTGCTTTGGAATACATGTTGAACAAAACTGGTGACAGAGAACAGCCTTGTCTTACTCCTCGTCCAATGATACCGGGTTCTGTTGTACCATATATGTCTCTTACCATGGCAGTTTGTCCCATATATAGTGAGATAATTAGCCTTTCTAGACTTCTTTCACTTACTATTCTTAACAGTCCAATGGCATCTCTTGTTCCCCTACCAATACTGAAACCAAACTGATCTTCTCCAAGAAATTCTTCCACTTTAGATGCAATTCTTCGTGTTAAGATTCTCATAAGTATTTTTGATGTGTGGGAAATGAGGCTTATTGTTCTAAAATCCTTGCAGTTCACTGCATTACTTTTCTTTGGTATAGGTACACATTTCATTTACCTTTCAAATAACTCGTTTCATTCTTCCATTTATTCTGCTTCTTTTCAAAAGTATTTCATTGCTTAATTTTTTTTAATTAAAATGTTCGATTCAATGTTTCGATGATAATTTTTATTTGTTCGAACCACATCTATGATCACCACATTTAAATACAAAGTGACACTAATGTTACTGCTCAGAAAGGATCGTATATTTCTAGGTTCTCTTTTATTTCAGTTTTAAACTATTAATTTGGTTTGTTTAAATACGCGGAGGTTTATCTGTTGAAACATTGTTATATTTTCGTTGATAGTGATATCCCATCAATCTGAATGCCCTTTGAACCCATAATCATCAGTTCACTAGTTAGGCTTACCCCTTTTTAATGACGATAGTAATAATAATAATAGTCCGAACTGTTATATATATAATATAATATAAATATTATATAATATAACAATCACATAACAAATAATTATACACAATAATTTACAATAATTTATCGTATTATAAATCTGATTTGCTGGTTGTGCTCCCTCTTTTCGTAATAATAATAGAACTAGCTGATACTGAAAGCTATTTTCGCATTCCCTATCCAAAATGTGATGTGCTGCTGGTTATGATTTATATTTCAAATATCTGCAATCCGTAAGGAGAAAAAAAAAAAGAAAAAAAAAAGAAAACAAGTTTGCGGTAGCAGTTTTCAAAATCGAAATATATTATTTCAAGACTACCTTCTTATGTCCTGTTCAAAATCCAAAATGTATTATTGCTTATACCTTTTGATCTATTCGATTTTTTTATTTTTTTAAAGTGAGATTCTAGTGATTCTTTTTTTTTTTTTTTTATTATTAAGTATTGCTGATATTTCTTTTTGCATTGTTAATCTTTATACCATGAACATAACATTTGTTATTTCCTATGAATGCTGTTTGCTACAAGTAATCCAACACTATGCCTGCAGATGTTTTCTCTCTCTCTCTCTCCTTCTTTCTCTCTCTGTGCTGCCACTCCATATGTTACCATTTCTGGAATGTTTAGGGTCAGGGGATAACCACGCGATGGTCATTTAGAGCGGAGGCCGGTAGTTGTTTTCATAGTGTATTTCCTGGACAGTATCAGCAGTTGTGTGTGTGTGAGAATCAATGACTGCCACAAAGAAGGGGTGGAGGGGGAGCGAAAAGTTGGACCTTATCTTCGTCGAACGTATAATGAATCATTAGCCCTAAACGAGGAGTGGACTTTATCGGTTGGGTTAAGGGTCAAAGAGATCCGTCATTACCAGAGAGATAACCAAGTTTACCATTAAGGGAAGACATAAACTCCCCCATTCGGCTATACACCTCGGTAGATCTTTTGTTACTGCTACGCTAACAGGAAAATTTACATTAGCTTCTAGGGAGGAAAGTTAGATGACTGTTTCGACGTAGTGAGCTTCATCAGGTGGTACACTCTGAAAATTTTCAAACACGTTGCTAGATAACTACCACACTATATTATATAAAAAAAACAAACAAATAAAACTGGAAATTTAAATAACTCTGTCATTATTTCACGGATAGCTGTTGTAAAACTCCGTAGTAAAGGACTACTTTGGGACAAAGCCCATACATATATGTCACAGCACGGGCAAGCAAAGTACTCTTTGTGTCGTATTTATTTTTTCTGTCATATACGTTCCATTTTTAAGAGATTTTTTTTTTTTTTTGTGCGTTCAGAAATTACAACGTTCGAAACAGGAGTAAATCGCTCATTTAGGCTTAACGCACAGGAATAAAGGGGCAATGTGCTCGAGGAAGTGACAAGTATAATTACGTGACATTTATCACAGCGATATATCCCTGCAGTCTTAATCTCCTCAAAGAAATCTTTAAGTGGAATTTAAATATTTTAGCAGCTGTGGGCAGCGACACGCTTGGCACTAGAAACATTAATTAGGCATACATGTTTAGGTGTAGCATTCTTCAAGGCTATCAGAGAGAGAGAGAGAGAGAGAGAGAGAAAGTATAGCAGTAGCTTTGGATAATGGGTCGTGTAGTTTTGCCTTCAACAGTATTTGTTTCTGCTAATAGTGTACCAGAATGGCATTTAGTATTTCGTGTGAAGTAAATAGTTAACTAGAGCAAATTGCCTTATTCCGTATTGTAATCTCTGTTATTCATTCGTACTATTATTATGGTTATTTCCTGTTCCTGTTAGACTTTTCTTTTACTGAATAAGCTGTTTAATGTTCTTTGCCTTATATCTTGGCTTTTAGAAGTGTTTAGCTCTTTTAATTTGTTTTTAGAGACCTTTACCCCATTTTATAGTCTATCATGTTATATATTTTCATATTCTCATTCTTTTTTTCTTTGCTCCGTACCATATTCTTAGGTTTCTCTCCTTTCACTTAACCACGTTTGTTGGAAGGCAGATTTTTTTTTTTAAGGAATTAAGCATCCTAAAGGATACATCCATAGAAATAGCATTGGAGACATGTCTCATTGTGTTTTATTCACCAAAACTTGTCCAAATGAAGTCAATGATTCTCTTTTGCCGCCTCATTATACTAAAGAAATGCAATTGATAAATACACTAGCGATACATGCATACATATTTTATTATTATTTTTTCAAAGAAATATATTTAGGAGAGGGAAGAAGGATCTTACAGTCATGTTGAACGCATTTTTTTTATGATATCAGTTCTTACCGGAAAGTTCCAGTGGGTTGAACGTATATAAATTGGTGTAGGTAATATAAGCTTAATAATCGAGTTCGGTCCCTACTGGCATTGACTAAATAATATTGCGATCTGGTCAGTTCGTGGAAAGTACAGTAAGTTCGGTTATACAAAATTTCATCATCATCATCGGTGGTTCTGAGAGATTCTTAGGCACCCACCCACGAACTTTTCAAATATCCTTGAATTTCGTAACCATTAATTCTAGAATAAGGTGGTTAGTCCTATGCGTATAAAGTCTACTTTGTACGTAAATGGCGCGTGATCCTCTGGCCGGTTTTCGCCGATGAAAAACCCTAATTTCCCGGAACTAAGTTTTTCATCCGGCAAATGAAAAGAACCCTTTCATCACTGTATGAGACCGCTAACTCACATTTAGTCGAAAAGCCGTGATAAAGGTTCTTTGCGTACTGGAAGTTATTTGAACCCAAGTTTTTCCCACTGAAGGACGTCGTTGAAACCGACAGAGCCACGAGGCTCTTACCAGAATACTATTAAGCATTAAAAGTATACAAAGTTTTTTTTTTTTAATTTAATTTAAAAATGAAAGGACAAAAAAACACATCAAGTATATGTGTGTGTTCTCACACTAATTTTATGTGTTGTGGGATTAAAAAAAAAAAAAAAAACAGACCGACTATTTCTGCGACCTACCAGAAGATAAAATACCTGCAACAAATTTGCAAGTCCTAACATAACACGTTGTTAAGAACTTAGGGGGGAAAAAATGTTATCAGTGTTGGAAATTATAGAACCTTAAATCTTATCGGGTCTTCGTAGAGGTGATTATTACAGTATGATTTTTTTTTTAAATTTTATTCGTCTCCATCAGTATCTCCAAGTTTGATAAATCTTTTTAGGGAGGAAAAAGGGAGTACTTAAAAGTATATTTTAAGCCATTGCATGTCGAATACGATTCCATAGTACTTGGAAGTGTTTTCTAGATGATATTTTTCTGTGTTATTCCTTCGGTTGTCACATTTGTCTTGATTCAATAAATTGAATCATTTTTATTTGCTGTTTACAAACTCAACGAAGACCGGAAGGGGAAAAAAAAGGAGGCAATTTATCTCTCTCTCTCTCTCTCTCTCTCTCTCTCTCTCATAGAGACCGATTACTTCTCCAAAGCTACCATTGTTTATTCTTTGATTTTGCTTTGCCATGTTATTTACTCTATTTAATGGATTTAGAAGGCGGTTGTGTGTAGTCATTGGTACTTTAAATCTTTTTCAAGCTTGACTTTCTTTCATAAGGATGTTTTCGGCTACACAGGCAGTTAGTTAAAAGCTGTGTATAATATTGATCGTGGAAGATGATGGATTAGTTGATAGAAACGTTCATAGTTGGCCGCAGAAATTTGAGCAACTTCATTATTTTTGCTAAAGGGATGAGTATGCTTACATTCGACTCAAAAAAAAAAAAAGCAATAAAATAATAAATAATTTTTCTTTCGTTCTTTCTCGAAACCTTAATGAAATTATGGGCAAGAATGGTTTATATTAAAATGCATTCTCGTGTACAATCTCAACTGAAGAATTTTCGTGAATATTTCTTAATGCATTCTCGTGTACGATCTCAACTGAAGAATTTTCGTGAATATTTCTTAATGCATTCCTTTATAGTTTGTACACGGCGTCAGATTGTTATCAGGGCGTGGCAGGTGGTCAGTTTCTATTGTTTGATCACTGTACTTTTCTATTGTTTTTATTGTTTATTTTTTGGAAGGATAATTTTATCAAATGCACCAAGGTGAATAATATTATGGTGTCATAAAAGACTGATGTAGTGGATTTATTTCGAATCAAAAAGCCCCATAATTTTATAAATACATGATGACGTACCATATAATTATTAACTGCTTTAAATATTATTATTTGGTGCTACCAGTTGAGACCTACAATCCTCTGTTAGGCGAATAGCCGGAACTTCGATTCCCAATGGAATCTTGAAGGTCTTTTCTTTCTCTCTCTCTTTCTTTCTCTTTAAATAGATTCGTATATCAGAAAGAAAACTCGGATATTAGAGCTAAAAACTAGATAATTCCAAGAACTGCTTATAAGACCAAGCTCGATACTTTAACAAAACATTTCAGACCTTCACTAAGCTTGGCGATTATTTCGTACAGGGCAACAAAAATCATGTAGGTCGAAAAACACTTACAAACATCCTTTCTCATAATAGGATTCAAAATTGCAGTCTGTTGGTTGCAAAGAAACATTTCGACCCAGGTGGCCTGACTGGCGTAGAGAACGGATTCTAAAATTAGTACGTAGAAGTGAATTAACCACCATGTGGTTGAGTCACTGTTATGTAATTCACATACGAAAGTGCTGGACTATTGTCTTAAATGGGGGGGGGGGGGAGAATAGGCCTCAACTAAACTATTTTAATATTTTAAGACGTTTTGAGAATCGCCATTGGGAGTTATACTGCTTAGTTGTGGTTCGCTTTTAGTTCGAGCCGTATGTATTTAATTAAAAAAGATTTTTAAATAATCCTGAAACCTCGCTCTTCAGACCAATCATGAAATTTTTTTCAAGACACACTCGAAATTTCCATAAGCCAAAAGTGATGTTCTCACGTGGGACAATGAAATATGAAGCCATAGCGTATTGGAAGATGGGGGTACGCTAATCGTTTAGTCTGTCCAATATATGCATGTTCACCTGAAGGAGGAAGATCGGATTGAGTCAAAAATCGATCCTGACAACAAGCAAATGGATTCATAATACTTTATTAAGTGTTGATACTATCCATAACGACCGGAGTAGATAACCCTTATGTCCAGCTTGTCCCTACTTCAATGTTTTTATTTATTGAAATAAGAGACCAAAAGGCTTCACTCGGCACAATTATTCAAATTAAGTGGATATTGAATCCAAGCTTATTTCAAAGCCGAATAGAGAAACTACAAGAGTTTCGTGCCGAATAGAGAAACTATAAAAGTGTCGGCGGATCCAAGCATAAGCATACCTTTCATGACAGGGACAACTCGTAATAAAGGTGGAGCAAGATCCGATCACTATCCTTAGTATTTCCCATAATGTAAAACACATCTCCTAGAGAACATGTATGATTATAGATTATTGGGGAGGGGTCACCACCCAGACCGGTTTCGACCTTTTTTTGTGGTCTCGTCAGTGGGAGCCAGACCCAGATGTAAATGTAAATACTCAGGTTGTAGTGATGCAGAAATTATATACTTTACCATATGGGAAATACTATGGATAGTGATCAGTGCTTACTTCACCTTTACTACGAGTTTCCCCTGTCATGAAAGGTTTGCTTATGCTTGGATCCGCCGAAACTTTTATAGTTTCTATATTCGGCACGAAACTCTTGTAGTTTCTCTATTCGGCTTTGAAATAATGTTGGATTCAATATCCAACATTATTTCAAATTTGAATAGTTTTTATTTTTTTTCCCCTTTCTTGATCATTATCTCTTGTGCATGAGCATCTTGGATTTATTGTTTGTATTAATAATAAAGGAAAAGGCATAAATATTTTATTCCTCCGATTCTCTCTCTCTCTCCCATATATACTCTCACACATATCACCTATTCGATAGTTTTTTTTTTTGTGGTTAACTGACTGCTCAATTCCAAACCCGACAAACAATTTAAAAACCACAAGACTATAAAAAAGTAACAAACTTGTATCAGCGTACGTAATGTAAATACTGTCCCAGAAACCACAGGTTAAATGATGTCACAGACAACGCGAGGGTCGTTCCAACTAACGTACGTGTCCCAGACTGCCCCTCCCATCTTCTACAAGTCGCCCTTGCCTATGGACTCATCCTCACTGTCTTCCTTTCACTTTGCTCTTTCACCACCGCTTTTCTGCACTCCCCACCCACGTCCCCTTTCGTTGCTGCACGTGTGCCTTGCTGCACCCCCTAATCAGCGGTGAGTTGGGAGTTTCCCCGCGATTTCTGGCTTACCTTGTTTTCGTCGCTAGCCGGCGACCCTTGTTAAACGTCTGTTTGAGGCAATCAAAGAAGGAGGGGCTCTTGGAAGTCTCGCGTCTAATCACAGTGGAGTGAACGGCAGGATGGACAAGATGCGTTTAAAAGTCGGCTGAAGCAGAAGAAAAATAAAAACCAAATGCGATATCCCACAGAGAAATATGAGTAGGTTTGTCACTTAAGGCGGATCGGAGATCGATATTGATTCGGATAGCCCGCACCTGACAGGCTTTCCCCCTCTCCCACCCACCCTTCTTCTCATGTACGACTTTAGCAGCATCCCTACCCCTAGCGGACCGTACTTTGGAGGATTAGTAGATAATATCCGGTAAGATGGCTTCCGTTTAACCAGTCAGGCGTGTGTTGGTTTATCATGAATTATCTGCAGCTTCACATTCACTTTCTGTAGATAGCAAAGATCAGCCCGAAATGCTTGGGAGGGAGGGAGAGAGAGAATAGCACTGTATCTGCTTCGGATACCGCGGTCTCTGTAATAGTGGCAAAACACAGTGGTTGAGGCACTCAAATTCTTAAAATGGTACTCGGCGGCGAAGGTTGTAAAGCTATTTAGCTCAATCCTCAGAAATCTGTTGGTTGTCATGGAAACGGATGCCGCAGGTAACGAAAAAGATTGTAGATGTGCTTTGATGGCCAGCCTCTTTCAATGCGGTTTTATTCTCTAGATTGGTCCCAAGAGAACCTGAATAAAAGGGGGGTGTGGGGTTAGTAGGCGGTGTTGATAGTAAATTGCTTTCAAATACTCACGGTAATGAGTATCATCATGCTTATATACATCGTTGAGAATTATTTCAGGTACTGAGGATATGTGACGCCCCCTTAGTGGAGTATGCTTCATTGGTTATAATATTCCGATAATCTCATAAATATTTTTAAATATTCATTGTTACAACTTCTATTCATTTATTATTTAAAATAGAACAAAAATTTATTATAGTTAAATAATTAAAACCGTATTACTGATGAGAGAGAAATATTAAGCTGGGAAAAACTTAAAAAGAAGTTTGAATCATTTATTCAATACTTAAACATTCAAAACACAGAAATGATGCGCCACCTAGTGTTCAATGGATCAGATAACTCAGAAACTGCTTTAAATGGAGCGTATACTGGGGGTATAATTGACTCCTTTCCGGAGTCGGCATGCATGTCATCGAACTACAATGGCTGTCAGATTTCTCCCCCTAAGTGAAAATATACTTGTGGAGTCACATATAAATGAAACCTTGAAGACACGAGAGAACAGAGAAAGATTTATTGCCAGTGGACACCAGTAGCAGTGTCGTTGATACTATCATTAATAATACAACCCCATTTCCTGGGGGTGTCTCCAATATACCGTGCTGGCGAAACATAAATAACGAATTATAATCTAACACTGAAGCGATATTCTTCAGCACAAACCCAGGGGTTCGTTTTCTCTCCTCGTTGTCATGGAGTCATGCAAAATGCAATGATTTCTATATTCGATGTGTTTTGTGTATAGATGGCGAGAAGGAAACAGGCATTTTTGGAAGCGTATTGGAAATAAATTTTACAGATTTTATTGCATTATTACACCATATGACAAGCTATTTCATACATACAAAGTCATGTTCGTAATAATCTATGCAATGAAATTTTACGGCTAGACACAGGCTTCGCCAACAGTAACGTTGGTTCACTGGATTCTGTGATCTCCCAAAAGCAACATCAATCTCACGTGGTTTCTTATGATCCAATCTCTTCTATATTTACGGTGAAAAGATTTTGTAGTGAATATTTTGAATATAGCAAATAAAATATTTCTTTCGAATAACAACAAAGCAGTGAAACTGGTCTGGATTGATTTTTGGCGTTCTTTTGGTTAACAAAACATAGCAGATATAGTTTATAGTAGATGTAAATTATTTTGATATGCCAATAACAATTAATTTATTATTTATGCAGTGTTTTTAATAATTTAAAATTAATATACAACATTATAGACCAAATAAATTAGTATTTTTTCCCTATAGAGGAAAATTTTCAGACCAGTTAAAAATTAATAAAAAATACAAAAAAAAATAAAATTAATCAAAATAATAATGTTAATGCTAAGGCTTACAACCTTCCTTCAGTGGAATCACATAAAAATTCCATTTTAAACTATTTAAAATCATTATGTTAAATAAAATGAAATATATTAAACTCATTCGCTATTTTAGTGCACATGGCAATTGCCTAGACTGTTGCGAATATGTCAATAAATTCTTTGTCGACTTTTACGTATAATCATCAAATCACAATGCAATTATAAGAATATCCACCATTCTTCACATATGGTGTTTTGTCTGATTAATTTTTAGAACCTTATTTCGTTTTTTATAACAATTGAAGCTATTCTTACTATCATTACTGGTTCAAACAGGGTCCCTAAGCGCCCACGACCTTCCAAGTATTCTTGGATTATGTAATTATAATTCGAGGATAAGAATAAGGCAGTTTATCCCTGTGAAAAAAATACCTATCACTTCTGTATGAAGGACCAGCTAACTCACCTTCAGTTGAAAAGTCCTGCTAAAAGTTTGCGTCCTAACAGATTCGAACCCAGGCCTTTCCAACCACAAAGCAACTCGTTCGAAACGGCTTTAACGATAAAAATAATAAATTTCATTCCATGCTAGAACATATAAACCATATTATAATATATTTTGTATTGCTTGTACAGTATACGATAAACAACGTGTCTACTTAGCTTTCCCACCTTACCTCTCCCCTTTTCCTTTAACACTTCAGGCTATTGCTCAATCTCCCACCTTACTCTCATACAAACCCTTTAATTGTTGACATGCATTCGGCGTTGAATTGAACAGATGCCAGTGTAATTGTGTAAAATTGATTGTCGACGTGTAGTATTAACTACGAGGCGTGTATGCAGTTGAATTTGAAATGTATTACATCAATACCAACCTACGTAAGTCTGAAATATGGTCTTACTTCTGAAACCTGACGTTAGCCTAAAAACGCATCAAGAATTGATTGTTGACGTGCATTTAGACTTCCCCACCATCAACTTCTGTTATTTGCTGTCAACATCTTGACACACTTCTATAGAGCCAACTGCACTTTTTACCGTCCGCAGCTGGTCCGGAGTGATTATATCTGATCACTTCGTGCTTAAAGAGATGGACGGATAATTGCGGTGTGGCCATTGTTCTACTGACAATGTAATAGTCTACGGGGGAACGGGAGGGGGGAAGGAGTTGACTAACTTTTTTCCGAGGGTGCATTAATTAGACAACCCTGAATTATTTGTATAATGTTTCTGCTATTTCATTTGGACGATACGGTGCTGTTGAACTCCACTACCACCCAGAGATCTAAGTAGGGCATCGCACATATTCCGTGCGCGCGATGCAGACAAAAGAATGGCGATACGAACAGGTTTCTGAGCAGAAGTGTTCAAACAGGACAGCATCGGGACGGTAATCTAATTTCTCCCGTCATCGTCCCTTTTTTTTTTTTTTTTGTTTTACTTCCCTTGGTCGGCATTAGGCCTAACTGCTAATACTAGACGGTCAAAGTAAAGCATAGAGACGGCCCTTCTTTGGACGGCAAATAAATCATGGCAGCCGGGGCAGACTCCACGCTGTTAAGAGGAGGAGAAGGTGGGAGGTAAGGGGAGGAAGGGAAAAGAGAAAGTCAGGTTAAGGAGAAAAAGGAAAGAAGGTGATAGAACTCATCCCCCCCCCCTTAAAGGGTTATATCTCGATCTAAGAAAGGCGGTCAAAGATGGCCGACATCCTGCTTCCTGTAAAAGCTGCTCGGTTTAATGTCTTGCTTTGCTTTCGGCGTTGAGTTACCATGGATACTAAAACGGGCGGGACAAGGCGGTTAATCTCGATGACCGTGTTTACCTAAACCAGTGACTCCGGTCCAAAAAATGAGGTCATCGCGTAGAATTTACGAAGCAAGTTTTAAACACCTGTATATATATATAAACACACACGGAATTTTATTATTATTTTTTTTTATTTAGTTATTTTTTTATCATAATGCATGGTTTACTCGCGCATGAAGTACGCTCATTTGTCTTCGACTGTTTCCATTAGCAATTGCAGTGGTAGTCAGTACCGATGACGAAAATGGACCCCATCTAGTGGATTACTAGAGACCACACATTTGGCCATTAAGGGTTCCAGAAAGTGGGCCTAGTTGGCTTATTATGTCTTTTGTGGAACAAGTCATCTCTAATGATAATGATATATCTACCAGCAGACAGGTTAAATAGGTATCTGGGCGTCTGTGTTGCAACAACTACCTATGTGAGGAGGGGAAGAAAATTTCTTCTTAGGGGGATCACACACATAAACTATTTCTCTCAACTAATAGCACGCGTGTAGCTTTGTGACTATCCCCCCCCCCCCTTCTCTAGAAATGACTTAACTATAAAAACAAAACAAAATGTCAATAGAATTTACATGGTTAATATATACAGATAAAAATGAAGCATACGACATCTCGAGACCCTCAGTTTAATGGTGCATTCCTGTTCTGAAATAAGAAAACAATAATGCATAATTTTAAATATAGGCTACCCATTTAAAACTGCAAAAAATTATCCGGATCTGCTAGTGATGCCATTCGCTCGATATAATTTCTGGTACTGCTACCTGTATGGTAATATGCGATTAGCAATGGTGATTTGAAAATAATGAGAGACCATTGAAACCGCCAAATGTGGAGGATTCTTATTTGATGTAAACCTAAGTTGAAATAAATGAACATACAAATGTAACGAACATTTTAATGACGAGAAACATGATCTTAAACAACCGAAAGCATCTGAGACACGAAAAATACCGAACCTTTAAGAAAATTTGCGTTTTGTTTTCTAGTAAATAAAGTTGGTATGCAGTTTATTTTCCGATTTTGAGATCGTCTGTGGGCTTACTGATGACTCATGGATTGTGAGAAAGGTGAAATGGTAGACACTGTAGGATTGTCCACCAAACATGGTAGGATACTACCATGTTTTCCCACTCTGTGGAAAACAAGGTAGAATCCTTCACGTCACATGGTTTTCAGTATAAAGAAGTCGGCTGATCATCACTACCACTATCGTTTGCCGCTGGATAGTCTTTCTCTGAACTACAGGGGAGGGGGAGTGGGAGTGGGTTGGAAAGATATGGTTCGAAGGGTTTTTCAAATAAGGACAAGTCTCAACGGCAGCGCAGAGTTTTTTCCTCTCACAAGCTAGACATAAGAACACACACGCAATTAGCAGACATAATACAAAGAGACCTGAACTTGTCTGTAGAAGAATATCTAATCTTTAGCTCACTTACTGTACTGTACTAATTTGCTATATGGGTTTGCAACTTTTTGCAGATGGACTTTTCATTTAAGAGAGAGAGAGAGAGAGAGAAAGAAAAGCTTACAATAAAACTGTCAAGCATTTTAAAGATAACTTAGTCTTCCGTTAATATGAAATTAGTGCTCTGTGAGTAATCGCACACCGAAAAAAAAGATCCAAAGAGTTTCAAATAAAATGATGAAAACTTACAGAACCATCCGAGATAGTCACGTGTTATGCTACTATACTAGGCGTGGAATCCACTGCTTTCATTGGTAAAGAACCTACAGTTATTCAAAGTAACAAAGCCAGGTTTAATTTCTGTGATGGCTTCTGGCAATTTAAATGAATTTATCATAGAGGGAGAGATAAAATAGAAATGGTTGAAAGTTATGATTTGCCGGGGTCCAGAAATAATAGTAAATGTGAAGATGAAATTAAAAGAAGGATAGTCATGGGGAAAAAAGCAATGTTAAACCTGACAAAAATTATGAAAGATAGAAGTTTAAGGCCACGAAAGTTAGAATTGTCAAAGCAATGGTATTTCCAGTAGTGATGTATGGATGTGAAAGCTGGATTATTAAGACGAAAGATAGAAAGCGAATTGATCCATTTAAATTATGGATGTGGAGGAGACTATCAAGGATCCCACAGACTGCAAGAATGACCAATTAGAAGGTTTTAGAGAGTATAAAGACAGAAGGCTCCTTGGAGGTGATGATCGCTAAACTGAAGTTGATGTACTTTGGTCATATTATGCAGGCTGATGAATCATTGGAAATGGCAGTTATGTTGGGGAAGATTGAGGAAATGAGAAGAGGAAGACCACAAAAGAGTTGCATGGACAACATAAAAGAACTTACCAACTTGAACTTACAATTACTGAAAGAAAGTGTTTTGTTCACAAGATCACTAAGAGTCGGAAAACGACTGTATGGCACATAACAACAATGCTTATGCCTAAAATGTATAATAAATAAAGTCTCCGTTCCCAAGAACAAAATCGTGTTACTAATGTTAATTATCCTTCAGTACTCTTGTCCTATTAAGAAACAGGGAATTCTATTCCCTGTTTCTTAATTAATTCTTGATTTAAACGATTTTAGTAGCATACCACTATCACAGTAGTTTTAGGCTGTTTCTCCACACACACACACACACACACACACACACATATATATATATATATATACACAATTTTTTTTTTCTGTAAATGATAATCATATCAGAGGTGAGTTAGCAAGTCTTTATACGATGGGACAGGTTTTCTCTTACCGTACACATCATACATACCACCTGCCACTTCATATCTACTTAAAACCGTGCTGAAATCTATCAAAAGAAAAAAAATATAAATCATTCAAATATATATATATACACGATAAATGATATGAACAGCACACAATATTCCAATCTTTTTTTGGGGGGGGAGATGGACCGAGCCCTTGACTCTTTATCACTTCATCTGATTGAAGGAAATGTGTGGATTATGTGTTATTTAGCTATAAGCTCTGGTCATGGCTGGGTAACGGCAATAGCCAATTTTTGTGGTCAGAATGATAAATATAACTAAGATGAAAAGCAAAACGGCTATTTTTTTCTGGCGAACTTGATAAATTAAGGGGATAAAAATCCCTTATTGTTTTTCAGCCAGTATGCGAAACTCTAAGATCGAAAACTACGATCTAAGCGTTTCATGCCGACGAACTATCGGCGAATCCAAGCGTAAGTGACCACTTGGTAGTACCACACCAAGGCAACGCGATGCAAAGGCGGAGCAAGCTCCCTCACTATTCTTGATATTTTCTCATAATGTAAAAACACACAGCTCCTATGAGATGTAATACTGCTTTACATGATTAGGAGAGGTCACTACCCAGACCGGTTTCAACCTTTTTTTGAGGTCTCATCAGTGAGTAGCTAGACCTAAATGATATCAAAGTCCTTATAAGGACTGGCTTAAAGGGGCGAAGCAAGAATGCTTTTCATCTTCCCCGTTATATGTAGAGGACAGTGTAGGGATAAGGTGTTATTGAGCTATTAAAGCTCTGATCATGGTAACAGCAATAGCCAAGCCTCAGTTAGAACTTCATTGGCTACAACATTGCCATCCATTACCCTCCAAGGGTGTTAATCTTAATCACAGCATCTCACGGTCGATTAACTCCACTCCACCCTTCTATATGTGATGATATCAAAGTTTAAGTGAAAAGAACTTACATACCTTCGCTATACGAATGCCAGAAAGGTGTGCCACTATATTATATTATATTATAACATATTATAACTAAGATGAAAAGCCAAACGGATATTTTTTTCTGGCGAAGTTGATAAATTAAGGGGATAAAAATCCCTTAGAGTTTCGCATACTGGCTGAAAAACAATAAGGGATTTTTATCCCCTTAATTTAAACATAAATATAATTAATGGTGTCTTTAAAATTAATAATTATCCATTAAGATTACATAAATAATTCATTAAATAACAGTAAACTTATACATTAATCGTTAAAAAGTTAAATTTTAAAAATTTACTGTACTCTGTCTTATATTATAATCATTGCATGTTATAGCCACCCAATGATTTTAATATTGGATTTTTCTGAACTGAATTTTAAAATAGAATTTTTGTTTCATCCTTCAGTTCTTAAATTTCGAGAAAAATATAAATAAATCACTGTTTCATTATTTAAATTAAGGAGATATTAAATCCCACATTGTTTTAAAACCGAATAAGAAACTCAAAGATTGGAATCAGAGAGTTTCATGCCGAATATAGTAAACTATAAAAGTATCGGCGATTACTAGCGTGAGCTAATGCAAGTAGTCCTAGTACGTAGTACAATACCGGGCAACTCGCAGCAAAGGTGGTAAAGTTCTGATCGCTATTCTTGGTATAAGCACTGTTTCATATTTTCTAAACTGGTCAATCATAATTACATTACTTCAATATTCCGAGAAAAATAAATCTTAGCTAAAAAAAAATGGATTCTAGTTTCATGTTCTTGCAAAATACACACTGATTTTGCATGCTTTGTTAAATCTCGAATCAGTATATCCAATTCACTGTGCAATGAATTCTTAAAGCTTTAAATTTTTCCAATAGTATTGAAAGTAAGCAGCTGATCTGAAAACATCAGCTAATTTTTTATTTGTCACACATTATAACCATATACAACCCCGACTTAGACAAATCGGCCTTATTGCATTACTTCGACTTAATAATTTTATTATTATTATTATTATTATTATTCCTGATACCTCCAAGGAGTCAGAAGACTCATCGTGGGAGGACATCTACAATTCTCTCTACACCTAACCTCTACTACGAATCATCTCCATCAACGCCATCTACCGCCCACTTCCAACACCACCACAACTAGTAATTTTTGTCTGTAAATTGCGTGTGTTCTGATGGGCCGATTTGTATGTATGCGGGATGAAAAACCCGAGTTTCCGGGAGAAAAAACCCTGCTACCTCCATATGAGATCGGCTAACTCACCTTCGATTGAAATCGACCAGATAATGATTCCTCCCGTCGCGACGAGAATCGAACTTAGGCCTATTCCAATCGAAGGGCGCAATGTACCGTCGTTCTTCCAATTGCGCTACGGAGGCGCTTAATTTGTTCTTAAAAACTTCTTAAAAGAACTGGGCGATGGACTGAGTCCTTGACTCTTTATCCCGTCATCTGAATGAAGAAAATCTGTGTCGATGGAGTGTTATTGAGCTAAAAGCTCTAGTCATGGCTGGGTAACGGCAATAGCCGAGCTTCAGTTAAAACTTCATTGGCTACAGCATTGCCATTTGTTACCCTAGAAGTCCTGATTAGTAAGTAAAGGGTAAAATCTCAAAAAATCGGACGATCTCTAGGCCACTCCATAGTGGGCGAAAGACCGTCCATGTCTCAGCGTTGGTTCCACTTAGTGACGGCCGCCCCGTCCAAGCACCAGGTTGGAATCCCGATGTGAGATAAATTTCATCGCCCACCATGAGACCATTCAAGTTACTGGAAGTCTGTAGTGGCTTGAAAAAAGGTTCCATGTTTGGTCACTATAGAAGGCTTTGTAGAGTATGTATGTAAAATTAAATAAAAATACACAAAATAAAGATAAAAATTCCTTAACTCGTTAATAGTACTAATTTAACCTTTTGCGGGTAGGAGATGTATAAAATATAGCTATTTTGACTCTTATGGGAGGCAGTGATTGTATTTGAATGGTGATATGGTTTGAACACGTCTGAACTTGTCGTACATCAACCAAATTTTAGTAACAAACTGATCCCGATAAATCTGTTATTTGAAGTCTGAAGGATTCTCAGACTTCAAATGACAAATTTATCGGGATCATTTTAAAGGAGGACTGTAAAACAAGTACTGACCTTGTTGTTATGTGTATGGTTGTGTACAATACACAGCGTCACTCTAGGGAAGGTTGCATACTTTCGTTACATTAGGTGAGAAATAGGAACCAATATTAACAAAAAAAAAAGGGGGACTATCCGGATTTTCTATAATATTAAGAATGAAAATACAGCATTTGATATCGTATTCAAAATAAAAAATCTCCTGTAAAATCAGCGTTTTACCCTTCAGATCTTTTCAGCACCTGCTCCACCATCACCCCTAAATTTTACGGCACTTACGGATGATAACCTTCTGCTTCCGGTTTCAGAGGGAGGTGCCAAAATTTTCGCTCCCGGAAACTCGTGTTTTCAAAAAAAAAAAAAAAAAAAAGAGCAGCTGCCGGTATGGATAGGAAATCATGCTCATCAGATGAAAGCATTTACAATATCACGGCATTTGTTTCTGGATGCTTTCAAAACAAGTTGAAAGAAGTTTTGCAAAATAGTAACGGAAAGCCTATGAAAAATATGTCTAAGATGATGGGAATCAATAAGGTGCAAGGACTACTATTAGAATAATTGTAGTGGTTTAAAATTGCTTATATTACTTGTAGGAATGTCAAAATATTACTTCTTTTGATACTCCTCTACATGATTTCTTGTTTAACTGCTGTTGTTAATTAAAATTGTTGAACTACCAATTTTGGAAGCATTAGTAGATGAAGAATTCGAAAAAGAGCTCACTAAAATGAAGCTAAAAGCCTTGAATATATTGATGACAGATTTCGGGAAGCAACAATAAATCTGAAAATTAAGAATTAGTTGATCTACTTTAACATTACAATATAAGATGAGGACGGATATTCCACCTGAACTTTCTTTTAAAACCATGGTGCAATAAGTGACCACTAGGGATCATTAATCTGAAACTGCTGCTGCCAGTTTATCGGCCGTGAGATGCGGTGATGAATACTCTTGTACCCTTGGAGGGTAATGGATGGCAATGCTGTAGCCAATGAAGTTCTAACTGAGGCTCGGCCATTGCTGTTACCATGATCAGAGCGTTAATAGTTCAATAACACCTTATCCCTACACTGTCCTCTACAGATAACGGGGAAGATGAAAAGCATTCTTGCTTCGCCCCTTTAAGACAGTCCTTATAAAAAAAAATAATAATAATAATAAATGATTACAAGAGGAAATAAAATAATTATGACATTTTTAATTTGGTGTGTTTTTTAGAAAATTTCTTTTATTTAGTTAAAAAAATAATAATAATTACTTGAAATTTGGCTATTTAAATATACTTGAAATTTGTCTATTTAAATCTATTTTACAATTTTTTATAACTAAAAATGTTTATTCAAGCCTTCGTTTTTAAATTCTTTGTTCTAAATCCACCTGCTTTAATTCTAGTTACAAAATCCTTATTGACCAATGATATTAACCAACCGATACATATTAAACAATGTATTTATGTCAATGATTTTTTTTTTTTACCTAAATCATCTAAAGTTCCATTTGCAAAAACAATGAAGGGTCGGATCCCTTTGAAACTTCCTATAAAACCTTGCATTAAAAAAATGGAAAAGACTGTGAGATAGGAAAATATAGTTCACAAAACGAAAACCTCTTTTGCATAAAAAAAATTGTCATTTAAAAGCATTGGATATAAACCGACGTATTCCGTAAGGCCAGTGTTTTCCAGAAATAAACTATCATTTTGTGTATCAAAATTTGCATAAAATTTGATGCAGAAATGATAGATAGATTGACAGAGTCCCGTATTCATAACTCCAACAAAAAAAAAAAAAAATCCTATCGAAATGACAATAAAAAAAAAACAAA
Organism: Typopeltis vanoorti; assembly: GCF_054136105.1. Classification (NCBI taxonomy): domain Eukaryota; kingdom Metazoa; phylum Arthropoda; class Arachnida; order Uropygi; family Thelyphonidae; genus Typopeltis; species Typopeltis vanoorti. Next base: position 115,220,668 of record NC_143552.1, read on the forward strand.
AAATATATATGAAGTACTGTTCGATGTTCTCTAGTTCTGGGGGAAGTCTTTGTATCCAAACCGTATGTCGAGTAAATGATGGCAATATGTCATATGGGGGGAGGATTTCCAGTGGGGGGTCATATAGACACAGTGAAGGAAGCCGATGGAACGAGCAAAGTCAAGATGAGACTTTCACTTCACTGCTATCAAATGGAGCGTCAAACCAGCAGAAAGTAGAAAGCATTTTGTCGCCCCCCGAACGTAGCGTCTTGTAGCGGACGTGTGTGGTAGCAGTAATGCAACATTTGTCACTTTTCGTCAGGCATCAGTTATCCACGGACGACCCTTGCTTACTGCCTCCTAACCGTTCCTTTAAACGTGGGAGTCGATATCACCTGACACCATAAATATTCGTTTGTATCGTAGCTCCCTGGTTAAACGCTAACCTCCTCGTGCACTACACACACACATACGCCGTAAGCTTCGATCGAACTTCATCAGCAGGTCAGCTTTGCGCGTCATTCTCAGGTTAATCTGACTTTTGGTTCAATAATACATGATGTAGGGTAATTTTCCCTCTTTGGTTAATATCGTATTACGATGTGATCCAATATATCCCCCCCCCTCCCGTTGTTGTTCTGATTTTATCCCGAATTTCGTTTAACTTTAATTGTACTTTGGAAGACACCTAATCACACACAAAGGGAAATAATATAATATATAATTTCTTTTTATTTTTATTTTTGCGCAATAAACTAATTTTGTAATCCAAATTTACATCCCTGTAAGTTATGTTTTATTTTGGAATTGCATTGTTTTAAGAGCTGAAGACGAGGCAGCTGAAACAAATGCCTAATTAGCCAAGTGGGTAGTTTATCCTCTCTTCGCCCTTGTGGGTGGATTGGTTCGAATCGGTGTGGAAACTTGTGATTATCTTTAAGTGGTAGATGAGTTTCACCTGCCGGTGTGGGATCACCACACTACTTATTGGAAGCCTGAAGCACGTGTTGTCGTTGTTTTTCCTTCTACGTAATGAAGGTGTCTTTATTTTCGATGATATATAGCTCGATATGCTTAACTTCATGTAGGCATTTGTGCTAGTTTGTACCCAAACTGTATATCCCTTTGTATACCTAATACTAGCAATACTTAAACTGGAAACTCCTCTTCAATAGATTTAAGTGACTGCAATGATGGAGCGGTTTAAAGGCGAACTTTCCGCTTATTTCATACAACTATTGACAGAGAAAAAGTGTGAGGCACTCTTTGGCCTTTAACTCTTTCATTTCCTCCTCCTCCCTTCAAACTTGTGCATCTTTTAAGCCTAGTTGAATAAGGCTTTGAATGAACGAAGAAAGAATAATGACTCTCTTTGAGGTTTTAGCATTGGAATGTCAAGAATTTTATTTATTTTTTTATCCTTAAAGACTTAATAAATAACCATTGAGTGTATATGTTTAACAAATGGAGGAGAAAATGCAAAGGGCGGTGGTCTGTCTTTTAAATGATACACACGCATGGACGAAATTTTAAATTGTTGGGGGGGGGGATAACAGTCAATGAAAGCAAGCGAGTCGAAGTGGACTGGAGATTGAAGACGCTGTACAACAGGATTGTGGTCAAAGGGTTAGAGAGCAACGATCTCAAAGATAAACGAGCCTTAGTAATCACCGATTTCCCCCCCTCCTTTTGGATGCGGGACGATTAAGTGAGGACGAAGGTAGAAAGCTCATTATCACCTTGTAATAGATTTGCAGGTGAACCGTCTTTTCTACTGAAGCCTGGAGTCTGCTTCATTGAGGTTGTAGTCGTTTAGATTACGTTAACGCGACAAAAACTGTACGACCAGGGAATGAATCTTGTATGTTAATTTCGTTAGGACTAAATCGGTTGTTATCAATGATTGGATAAACGTAATCATATCTGCAAGGTATTTAATAAACATGCGCAGTTAATAAAATTAATGCTTCATTGTTTTATTAATTTAAAATTCTTCTTCTTCCTTCCACTGTATTAGGCCTACTGGACTGTTCCGGTCTCACACCACCTTTTTTTTTAGGGATCTTCCTCAACTTCTTTTTCATTTTGAATTTAAAATTCATGGTATATTATATTACAGAATTTGACTTTATTGTTAAGTGCAATACTGAGTCGACCCGTTAGCCAGTAAAAATTAAAAAGTGATATTATTAAAGGCCATTAGAATATCTCCGAACAGTCCTCACATTTTAATTGAAATTAGCATCAACGTAGTCAAGGATTCTATTGCAGTCATTCTGACATCATGATTCCCAACATTATGTATGTGGCTGTGCAGTGTCGTTTTTCTTTTCTTGGTCTCCTGACAAGCGAAGTGCACATTATATTGCTCTACAAAGAAAGCAGAGGACGGTTTCATCTCCAAAACCTTCTCCATAAACCTATTTGCATGACCTGCCGGTCTCGCCCCGCAACGTTTGGCTCTATCTCTATCCTCGTGTTAAAACTACCTCATATTTCTCCCAAGCTTATTGGCTTAAAGATCAAGGGTCAAACCAGTCCGAATGAAGACGGTATATAGCGATGTGTTTTAGGCTAGGCACGAATAGCAGGCGACCCTGCACACCATGCAATTTGCAGGATGGAATTTGTAGGAGGTTGAATCCCCTTATCACTTGATTAGAAATACCCATTCTATCAGTTAAACACATTGGGGAGGAACTGGTTTCTGGCTTGACTGACGGGATTACACCTCTGTTATGGTAACAACATACAAATAAATTAGCATAATATCAAGTCCTCTCCGTCTCTGTGCTGTGAGTTTCTTCAATCGTGATTGTATAACACAGCTTCTGCTTCCATTTTAAAAATAAAAAAAGGGGATGGTCTAAAATGGCCCATCTTTTAAGATAAAAGTCTCCATTTGTTTCAATCTTTGTTTGAACGCTTTGCGACTGCAATTAATTTCGGAAAAATCAAATAAAAACGGCTTTTTTTTTTTTTTTTGTAAGCACTAATTGATCTTTATAAAAGGCACACATAACTTTTCACGGTAAATTAAATTTCAGTGTATTTTCATAGGATATAATAATACACACATTAGTCGCAACAATAGCTACTGTTGTGTGTGTGTGTGTGCGCGCGCGCGCGTTACCAACTAATAAAACAATGGCCATGTTGGAACCGCTTTGGTACGATACAATAGAATTGTGTTTGTAAAGAACTTCCTGATCAAATAGACAGGAACTAACAACAATAAAAAAATCTTATTCCCCCAAGAAAAATAGTTCTGTACACGCTATTCATTGTTAGTAAAATGGAAAGAGAAAAAAAAGCAACCACAAAATGATGTTATAATATAAACGAGTAATTATAGGGATAAAGAATGTTGATCTTTATGGCAAGCATTTGTCGGAAGTTACTCTTCGCTCATTGCAAATATAGGAAAAGAAGAAGAAGAAAAATTGCGTATATATGCTAGTGATACTGTTGTGGAGTTCACTTACCTATTGAAAAGATATCAAGTCTCTTTCATTCGCTTGTGGCATTAAAGTAGTCTCTGAAAAACTGAAATTTTTTTACATAAACCACCATTATCTACTTCTTAAAATTTTTTTTTTAAAGCATTCTATTTCTGTATCTTTTGAAGCCTATGTTTTAAAGTCCATGGTGTTCTTAATGCTGGCATCAATCAATTATTGATTTTATTCTGACCCCATTGTGTTGTTGTGGCTTTCAGAATTATAATTTTTATTTCGAAGGTGTAGATCTGCTTCAGAAAGAGAGAGAGAAATATGGAAAAAAAAAAAACATCAGCGTTTCAAAAAAAAAACTGTTTCCTTGGCGATGTTCACTAGCTCAGTTATAGGAAGGAAGAGAGAAGGTATTGTAGAATGGAGAAATGAAAAAAAAGAGAGAGAAAATGAAATGTTTAAAAGAGTGAAGAAAGGTACAGAAGAGTAAGACAGAGACTGGATTTGGTTTGGTTGGAAGAAAAACCTGTACATTCGTATTCGAACTCGGTTCTTTCAACTGAAGAGCAATGTCTGGACGCCTTTACGACTACGCTGTGAAGGACTATGAACGGGAAATCAATAAAGAGGCGGAGAACACAAAGGAAAGAGCGAAAAGAAAAGGTGAAAAAATAGAAAAACATCTATGAAAAAGGGTCGAAAATCTAATCCACGTAAGACAGACGCATTAACAAATAATGAGACAAATTAACAAATGACATTTGAAAGCGCGCTAGCTAGACAATGATGAGAAATAAGATTGAGAAAAGTAACCTTCAAAATAAGGTCACAGCAATAGAGACCGAACACCAAAACGGCGACCCCAAACTCAGCAACAAGTCACCATATTTTTGTGTTCTTTGTTTCAGTGAACTCCGGAGAGGCCAGTGACTCAAAGCATCCAGTTTGTTAGCGCGCGCTGCCGAGTAGATATATTGGCAGTCTCTGCCTAGACCATCACCATTCTCACAGCTACTGATATATAATAACCATAAAGACGTTCATAAGGTACATAAGTCTCCAAAAAAGTGCTCAGCTCCGTGTTTATTCAACAGCTGAGACTTCTTTAGTAGTAGAAAAACGTGACTCCACTAGAGACGCTGGGGACTACTTCTTCCCCTTACCCCCTTCCTTTCCTATCCTTTAGGCGATAACTCAAAGAAGTTACACATTCCTCACATTTCCCTTACACTGATGGCTACTAAATTTTCATGTCATTTTAGCACTGAAGAATTGGGTACGCAATTTCCTTCTCTGAAAGGGGAAAAAAAAAAATCTGGCTAATTTAGTTTTTTTTTTTTTTCAGTTTTTCTTCATAGCTGAATCAAGGATATAATGATGCCGACGTGGGTAATTCTTTTCCACCTTTTCAAATGTTTTTTTTTTCTTCAATTAGGCCTTATTAATTACTTCATTTCTTCAATGCGACAATAACTAATAGAATATTCTTCCTAATAACACTTATACCTAATATCTTCCGATGCACAAATAAGTCGGTGCTTAATACACAAACCTCTATAGCTTACTCTCAAGAACATCGTAACATTTCTCCTTTGGTTTGAAAGATTTAGGTTCATGTCCCGTCTAGAAACTTGAGAAACCATTTTAAAAGGACCTTTTCAGCTTAAGGTGAGTTAGCTGTTCTCATAAGGATGTAATTTTTTTTTTTTAATTATTATCCTGTCAACTCGGATATTTCACCCGGCAAAAGAAACCAAATGACTAGAAGAACACACACGCAGTTGAGAAATATAATAACCATAGCCTCAGAGGATTCCGTCGTCATTCAAATCAAACCAAACCTCGCTAATCTACCGGATAAGTATATATCCTAAAGTGGTATTAATCATTCACTTTAAGGAAGTTGACAATGTTGAGAAACGTGTCTACAGGATGCCTGAGAACGTCTCAAGAATAGGTGGCCCGATACAACAATGAAAAAAAAAAAAAAAATCAGTTTCCTGGTCACGTCATCTTGAAGTCCGCCCTTACGCACTTGGGGAAAAAAAAAAAAAAAAATCTGTGGGATTACCGAAAGGATAAAGTAACTTCACAAGAGCTAAAAGACAAACTTAGAAACGCTGTACGTACAGTTACTCCAGAAATGTTAGAGGGTTCATAGCAAGAGCTGAGCTACAGTTAAAATATGCCTAGCTACACAAGGAGTTCGCATTAACAACCTCCCCAAATATATATTCATCAAATTGTCATTCGCAGTATTTATTACGGTTGTATTTTAATTTTCTTCAACTAATATTTGCAATTAAATTATTAGTCTTTTTATGAAAATCACATGCATTTTTTTATGGTATATAAAAACAATTTCCTTAACCCCCCCCCCCTAGTAACACTTTCAGTTTGCAGTAATGCATATGATAGCAGTTTACTACCTCTAGCAGTCTAAATGCATATATATTCAGATAATAAACATACTTAATTAAAAAAAAACACTTATCTGAATATATAGTAATAAAACACTTATCTTTATGTGTTTTACTTATATATATATAAATAAAAATATTTTAGTTAACCTAGTAAAAAGTAGTTATAAATAATGTATATTATATTCAAATTAAAGACCTCCTAATATTTTAATAAATAAATAATATATTTAAAATATAAATAGGCTTTTCAATTTATTTTAGATAGACCTGATTTCAAGTAGAGTAAATCTTTTTTTATTTTAATTAAAAATTACATAAGGAATTATATATTATTTTATATTATTTCTACTTTTTAACTTATAAAAAATTGAATTTGTCCATAAATTGAATTATTGTTAGTAACTACCATAGTGAACTTCTGTATCAAAAATAAATAAAGAAATAAAATAATAATAACAAGCCTGCCATGAACATAATTCCATGCATAAAACCTCGCCTAGCTATATAATAATATGGACGAAAATAAATAAACTATATTTTCTTGCATACTGCGATAATAGTCTGTTATCAAGGTAAACAGGTGTGAGAATTATATATATATATTTTTTTATTCAATCTAGCGAACATGACTCAATGATTGAAAAATAGTTTCAGTGCAATAACAGTTTACTGTATACATAAAACCCGCACAGCAATTAGAAACAGTGCACATGCGCAAAAAAGAAGAAGAAAAAAAAAAGTAGGGGGGAACAAAAATTGTCATTTTCACCCGCTACCGTCTCGAGACCACCAACAGAGTAGGAATGTGCAAGAGAATTCCACTGGCAACATTTCGACTAATAATGATACTCCCATAGAACAAAAATTCTCGTTTACATAACCCAGGAGACACGAAATGGGGTGGAGGAGAAAAACTGCTACCTTTTGCCATATTTCACACGCCATACCACCATTGACGTAACACACGGTTTTCTCATTCTCCCCCTGTGTATGTTAATCGCTTACTTCTTGAGAACGCCAGACAATCAGAAAACGCACATACAGACGTTAAGAGTACGCGATCACTTAAAAGCCTAAAACGTGTGGAGTGTCGTGTATAGAATGGATTTGACAGAGAAGGGAAGTACTTTGCATGAGTCGTCTAAGTAGCCACATCATGTGATCAATATCCGCGTGTTGGGTCTTCTCACTAGGTTACCGTAGCGTACGCAAAAGGAGCGAAATTGTTTCCCCCCCCCCGTACCGTTTGTAGCAACAGCGAAGTACAAGAGAAAGATCAGATGCCTTTCCGATGTACTTGACAAATGTGCTCCAAAGCTTTGATAATATCGACCAAAATAAGATTCGATCGACGGGCGGGGAGGAGAGCTTGACGTAAGAGCATCTCTCTCACAGGTAACTGGCTTCCTTGTGCCTACCCCAACATTCGGTTTCTTTAGACGAAATCACAACTGACTCCAAAAATCGATCAAGGGTAAAGAACAGAGGTAGTGTGCCTGCAATCAGTTGGTGTGTGTGTGTGTGTTCTCGCAACTACACTCTGGTTTTCTTGCCATAGTTGATACAAATATTCGGATTTCTTATCTGGGTTTTTATATTTTCTTTAGTCGCTTTTTTTGCTACGTGCATTTTAGATGATAGGGTACGTAAATATTCAAAGATAGAGGATCATAATAATCATGCTAAAGGAGTTAAAAAGAATAACAGTAGTTTTTCTAAAATATATTACTTTTTTTTTTATCATTCTTATTCGATCAACAAATGCACTTGTTTGCATTGACTTTAGAAAATTCGTATACATAGAGAATTGCTCACTGGGTTCGAGATTTCGACATCCATCAATAAGGAATAACATTAGCCAACGACTTCGCATGCTAGCTTGGGAATTTAATTAATATAACATTGGCCAATTTACCATTATGGCTCGCTTGTGGATCAAATGAATGACAAACGAATTGGCGCACTCTCCAATCGGGAGATTCCATTTCCACTGGAGGCAGGGAAGGAAGTTCTAAACATGGGATTACAAATCATACCTCCATATGTACATGACTTTGTTTTTTAACCTTAAGGGGGGGGGATGTAATTATATGTATGCAAACAGTACCACACATACACCAATATTGTTCACAGTCCTTCCTTCTGTGTAAGAACATTTCTTTTCGGGGATTTCGTTAGGAACAGCCGCGTTGTGGGACTGGTGGAAATGACGCTGATGAACAAATAATGTGAAAGAGTTAGGCCTAATCACAGAACATCTATTCCAACTAGTAAAGAGGGAACTGTAAAATCCGTTTATCTTCGCTAAGCTAAAGAAGAATATTAATATCTTGCCCTAGTGACCTGTTTACAGAGCTCATTAGGCGTTTGCGTCGCTTGTCGGTAATAAACAAGCATTATATGCGATTACATAGTACAAAGCAAACATGAGCAACGTGGTCCCCCGAGTCCATAATCTTCTCTTAATGCCTACCTCACGATTTTCTTAGCTCTCTCTCTCTCTCTCTCTCTCTCTCTCTCCTTCTCTGTCATTCTTATCGTTGGCTTTGTGAATGTATTTTGTCGCAAATGTATTTTCTTTTCCGATGAAAAGCTTCTTTTTTTCTAACATTGTTTTATCTTCTAGCCTACAAACATGATTCCAAAGAGTAAATAAGATGTAGACGACATACACGAATTACCTAAGACAAGAAATATTCTCACTTCCAAATACTGCACAGATTTTAGAAGAACCAACGCATGTTAGTGTTGTTCTTTTAGAAGGGTTTTTTTTTTTTCCTATTTTTATCTGCGTTGTATTTTAGTGTCGTTCTTTGTTTATGTACCTGTTAAATAAAACTGGCCAAACCTATTGATATGCTCCTTTCAAACGAAATTTTAGTAGCCCAATATTTTTTTCGCATTCTTCGAATAAGAATTCTTGCTACCAATTTCTCTGAATTATCATTTCTCTTTCCCCCTCCCTATTTATAGTTTAAACTGAAATATATTTGAGATATGCGATTTGCGAATTAGGACTCTAAACACTCTCTGATTTTTATCTTTACCTTAGCTCTGTTACAGATGATTATTTCCCCTTCTGTAGTTAAAACAAGTTTTCACAAAAAAAAAAAAAAAAAGATGCTATTTGTATATATCAATTTCATAATGATTATAATAATCATGGATCATCAGGACGGGAAGAAGCTTTATGAGGACTTTTCACCTGAAGGAGTTAGCTGGTCTCATAGTGAGGTAGAAGGGTTCCCCCTCCGGGAAGCCGGCATACCGGTCAGAAGAACACACGCAATCTACAGACACAGGATACTATGAGAATAAGGATTAACCACCCTTTTCAGCCAGATTTGCTATCCAAATCCTGAATGATCACCACAAGCTTATATTCAAGCCCACACTATATCATGCCAATCTTCAAAGGCAAACAAACGGAATAGCATGAAATCCTTATCCAAATTTGATGTTTAAAAAACTCAAACGATTCCTCCGAAAAAAAAAAAAAAAACCTTTCACCTCTATACCGGATCATCTAACCCATCTTCCAATGAAAACTTTTTATAACGATCCATGCGTTATCTGGATATTCAAACCGAGTTCTTTTATAGCAAAGGATAAGCGTCGCCACGGCTTCATAATTGAGCTATAGAACTCTAATTTTATAACTATTTTAACATCTTTGAATTTATTATAGTTTATTCATTAGTTCAGAGAACGTTTTTCAATGAACAGCTAATGAATTTAGTGGAAAAGTCATCCGGTTTATGACTAACTTCATAACTCTCTTCAATGAATGCCGTTGTAGATAGACTATTCTGCGTCTTTATTTTTCTTATCAGCAATAATTATCATTGGATTTCCTTAACAAAATTATATCCCAATTCTTATTGAGTGTCCGCGTGTAAAACAATTATTCTTAAGATCATCAACTTTGCTAATCTAACCACACTTTATCAAGCAGATAAGAATTTAAAGGTCTGAAACACTTTGATAGAGAGCCCTGTTCATCTAATGTGCATTTATTTATTTTAAAAAGAATAGTCTAGATATTTTATGATTGTCGTTGTATTGTGGGATATACTTTTGCCCTTTTTATTGTTATAAGCCGTTAAAAACCAAATCTCACTTCTCGTGAGATAACTATGTAATTTAGGGATGAATTCTTATAGTAATAAGTGCATGTGTATGGAGTTTCTGATGGTTTGTTTCCCTTATTCTTTCACTCTTTACACCTTCCTTTTTTTTTTCTCTATTGTATTTCTCACCCCCACACTAGCATTTTTTTCTTCTTCCTTCCTGAGACGTCTCCAGAGGTGTATTGAAAAGCAGGTAGACGACTCAGACTATCGGACAACATATGGACTGTGAAGGTTCCCACTGTTTTGTGTCCCTCCCGTCACCACTGAAGATTCACGCTACCCTGATTCCCCCCTTGTAATTACCCCTATGTTGTGGTCTACAGAACTCATTGATTGCTGTACAGACATGGGAGTTAAGCCCCCACAGCCGAAATTAGCGAAAGAATGGCGAAGTCCCAATTCATTTTACTTGGGAAGAAAAAAAAAAAAAAGAAAAAAAAAGCCGATGGTCTACTAAACAGGTGGCTTTGAAGGGAAAAGTTAGACTCTGGAACTGGACAAAATCGTTAGTTTGTATTGTTTATCTGATTTTTCTGAAGGAAAGAACACACAAACTTTACTTTAAGCTCATAGGCTGTGTCTCCGGTTTCAGTGAAGAATTTAGGGGAGTACAAATGGGCAGGTAACAAGGGAGGAGTTTTTGACCTTGTGTGCTTAGTTTTTTTTCCTCTTCATTTTTTAAAACTTAGGGATCTACTAACAGGCGCATAAAACAAGAGTTGGTCTTGCATTATACGAAGAAAACCCACGCTTTCTTTGAAGATATTTTCATTTTGTTCACATGGAGAATTTACAGCTAAGCCCACGATTACCTAATTCATTTTAGCAGTCCAAAATCCAGACTGGATTTTATTCAATAAAGCATCTAAAAATGAAGAAAAATAGTATATTAATTAAGAATAGTATTTATTCCTTTATTATATCAAAATTTTGCAATAAATTTTCAGTAATATTTATTAAATTTCATTTTTTTTAATAAATAAAATCAAAACACCAAATTTTGTTTGCAATAATCATTTGCTAATTACTGCACAGAAGCGATATTACCCTAAACGGAGATGCGGTGATTGATTTATTCAATCCAATACCCTTGGAGGGTAATGGATGGAAATGCTGTAGCCAATGACTAACTGAGGCTCGGCTATTGCTGTTACCCTCCTGCCATGATCAGAGCTTTAATAATAGCTCATAACACCTTATCCCTACACTGTCCTCTACAGATAACGGGGAATTTGAAAAGCATTCTTGCTTCGCCCCTTTAAGCCAGTCCTTATAAGGACTATTACCCTAAACTGCATTGGCTACAGCATTGCTACCCATTACCCTCCAAGGGTAATAGTAATAAGGACTATTACCCTTGGAGGGTAATGGGTGGCAATGCCGTAGCCAATGCAGTTTATGAACTAGATCTGAGGTTCGGCTTATTGCTGTTACCCTCTTGCCATGATCAGAGCTTTAATAGCTCAATAACATCTTATCCCCTACACTGTCCTCTACAGATAATGGGGATGATGAAAATCATTCTTGCTTCGCCCCTTTGAGCCAGTCCTTATAAGGACTATATATAATATAATATAAGGATTGTGTAATTGTGTCATCACTGATTTAGCATGCATGTTTTACTTCACAATTTAAGAAGTAGTTTTACTACAAGATACAAGATTCGAAAGGAAGTTAATTTGCATTTCATATTAACTGACAGATTTGAAGCTATTTTATATTCGTTATTAACATTACCAGAAAGCAACGAAATTAACAGATTTCAAGACATTAACAGTCCAAGGACACGAACATGGCTAATCTTGAAATCGTTGCAATTACCCTGGAAGGTGGAAAGGCTAATAGAACGTGATATTTGTATTGCTTTCCAACAGTGCATTATCTTGTCTTAAAAGATGTGAAGGCTAATACTAGGCGGGTTTCAAGCAGGCAATGGAACGCCTCTGTTGCAATGGAGTCTGTGTGTGTGGTGGGAGAGGGAAATGAATGATACGATTGTGTCATTCCGGAAATTTCAAGTTATAAAGCAATTTACTGTATACTCGAAATCTTTTCAAATGCTCAAATAAAAAAAAAAAACTTCAACAACCGAGTATCAAACTGAACAGTGTGGTCATTTTTTGGTGGTCACTTACAGCTGGCAGAAGTCAATGACCTGTAGTAGTATATAGAATATTTGCATGTAGAAAATATATACGGGAGAAAAATAGAAATGTTTCTTTCATGCAGAAATATGTGGGCACGAACTTATGCATGCAAATATAGACGGTAAAATGCAGCTATTACACCAGACAGAATAAATATACGTTACCATCATAAGGAGCAACAACAGTACACTTTGTTCTTTAAAACGGAAGAAATATCTATAAATAGAGAAAGAGAAGCAGATAGTTTAGAAAAGAGAAGGAGGGAGAAAGACGAATTAAAAGAGATAAAAACACAATGAAGCAGGAAGATGCAAGATATAGAAGAGATAAGAAGAGACGAGTAAACAGAAAAGAAATTAGTAGTCATAGATCAAAGCATATGAGTTGACCAAGAGGCTAAATTAATAAATAAATATTTTCAGTGGGGAAAATAGTCAAGTGCATATGATGGGAAAAAGCTTAATCGCTAGTCAGATAAAAATAGAGAAAGAAAACAGAAGAATAAAACGGAATAAGAAATTTGATGGAGTTATAAAAGTTAGAAATATAGCTTTTTTTTTTATTATTCGGTACTTAGTCTAGATAAAAGGTTAAGGTTGGTGAAGTCCAGTAGAGATATTTCCTTAGAATATTGAAACTGGTTGGAATTCATATTTTATAATAAAGCATCTAAAATTATTCATAGCTTATACTTTTACACTATTCATTTAATATCTACTCGTGTGAGAGGTGGCGAATCGACCGTGAGATGCGGTGATTAATACCCTTAGAGGGTAATGGATAGCAGTGCTGTAGCCAATGAAGTTCTAACTGAGGCTCGGCTATTGCTGTTACTCTCCTGCCATGATCAGAGCTTTAATAGCTCAATAACACCTTTTCCCTACACTGTCCTCTACAGATAACGGGGAAGATGAAAAGCATTCTTGCTTCGTCCCTTTAAGCCAGTCCTTATAAGAACTATAAGGATCTACCCGTGTGGTGGCGAGGATAAGAATAGCCCCAATGTAGCTCATGCATGCCACACGAGGCGACTAAAATGAGTACCCCTGGGAGGGTAACGGATGTCAATGCTGTAGCCAGTGAAGTTCTAACTGAGGCTCGGCTATTGCTGTTACCCTCCTGCCATGATCAGAGCTTTATATAGCTCAATAACACCTTATCCTTACACTGTCCTCTACAGATAACGGCGAAGATGAAAAGCATTCTTGCTTCGCCCCTTTAAGCCAGTCCTTATAAGAACTATAAGGATCTACCCGTGTGGTGGCGAGGATAAGAATAACCCCAATGTAGCTCATGCATGTAATACGAGGCGACTAAAATGGTTACCCTTGGAGGGTAATGGATGGCAATGCTGTAGCCAGTGAAGTTCTAACTGAGGTTTGGCTATTGCTGTTACCTTCCTGCCATGATCAGAGCTTTAATTGCCCATAACACCCTATCCCTACACTATCCTCTACAGATAACGGGGAAGATGAAAAGCATTCTTGCTTCGCTCCTTTAAGCCAGTCCTCATAAGGACTATAAGGATTACATTGAACACGAAAGTTCTATTGATCCATAGTTTTTACAGGTTTTTCTTTTCTTTCTTTTTTTTTTTTTTATGTGAATAGTAGTTGAATGTCATTTTCGATAGTAACAAGCATGGAAGCACAAAGGTTCCCGCTACACCATTAAAGTACCATATCAGTTTATAAGTATTAAGAGAGAAACAATAGCATAAAGTCAGTTTGGATCGCTAACCATGATTATTTCAATTCTTTTCTTCCTTTATTCACGTGGACGCAAATGCATTCAACATCTTCCCATTTTACCCTGCATATTTAAATATTTAATATTCTAAACTGGGTCAGTACACCCTCTGGTGGGAATATACGAGGTTGCATTATGCTTAAGGGACAGCTAACCAATTACATTAATGGCTTAATGGAAAACTTGGTTTCTGGAACTAAAACAAAACCAATAAATTCCGAATGCTTTGCGAAAGTAGACGTTTCGATAGGAAGGCTTACTTTTTCGAGATTAAAACTAGCTTTCTCAAGAATAAAACTAATTATTGCAGTAGAAGAAACACTTCTAATAATGATATTTTTCTCTGCTAGTTAACTTCCCGACTTGCTTATCTTTATCAGTCTATGGTTTCCTAACACATCTTGCTTTCTTTACCAGATTGTGTTCGATATTTGACACTTAACAAAAACCATTCCCACGCAGTGGCGTAGAATTCAGATCGATGCTTGAATTTGCTGTTAGTGTATTTACTAATCTGCAGAAAGTAGACTCAGATAAATCTTCGCACAAATCTTTCGCTTAGTGTTGCATATCCATTTAATTTCACATAAAAGAATATATGCTGTCGTCATCGCCCTAGACCGATTTATTTTTCTTGTGGAAACTGCTAGTAATAATAATTGGAATCTTAGATATTCAAATAGTATATTAAATCGACATTTAACGCTTGGTATGGAAAGTATGCTATAGTGGGCCACAGTATTCTCCAAGTGACCAGCAGTACTACCTTTGAGGAGTTAAAATCTTTGAACCGTAAAACTTTTGAATCGGATACAACAGTCGGCAGCAGTACATATCAAAAACATCTGCCTTGCTGGGATGTTCAGTCACAACACATAAATATATACTGTGAGAAACAAAAAAAAGAAATCAACCCAATAGCATTTCTATGGCTAGATGGAATCGTTAATGTTGTTATTAAATCATTTTTGAACTTTGGTATTAGAAATACCAAATTTCAATAAAATCTCCAATAGAGTCCCGAAATAAATTGCCTATAATAGACTAAACGAATCCAGTAGAAACTCTCATAGCTTGCGGAATGACCCTAAAAATGACGGAACTGGGTTTATATATAAGTTTTTCAAAAAAATATGTAGAATTGTATTGTAAGCATCCATACATATGGAAAATAACATGTCAGATTATTTTCCATAACATCAGATGGAATCTTGGAATGAGCGATCCAACATCACATTAGTTCTTTTCCCGATAAGTTGAAACAAATTAACTCTGTTTAACTACTCAGTGTGTATGTTTCTGTGTATGATTCGTCAAGCTTTTTTTTTTTTAGTTGTTGTTCATTTCTAATTGAAGTCGAGATTTGTAAATCAGTACATACATACCTAGCACACCATAAATGACGAACAAATACCTAGAAA
Organism: Typopeltis vanoorti; assembly: GCF_054136105.1. Lineage (NCBI taxonomy): Eukaryota > Metazoa > Arthropoda > Arachnida > Uropygi > Thelyphonidae > Typopeltis > Typopeltis vanoorti. The sequence continues at coordinate 115,235,975 of NC_143552.1, forward strand.
ATTTATAAATCCCCCAAAGTAGTATATGTTCGAATTCCAAAACGAATAGGCTTATTGGATTACTTTCCTTTTTACTTTGTTCGGAAAGTTGGCATGTCTTTTTTTTTTTAAAGCAGTTCTAAAAGAAATTCTTATAAATTGTACATCAACTATATAGCAAGCTTTGGTGGACTGATAAATCAAATAAATTTTAACGTGCTCATAATCGCGTGCAAAAGTTTTTGTGAAATTGTAATTCCATGTAATTCCATAAGCACATAACCATCTGGCATACAAAATTAACTATACGATCGTATAACAGCAATACAATAGTGGAATACTAAAAATATGGGAATATTAAAATAAATGAAATAACCAATATAAGCCTGAGTTTCATTTGACATACGCAACCAATACATTGTACTAGGTTAGGTATATATATTGTGGTTAATCCTAACATATGGCTTATTTACTACTTTACCAAAATCCCAAATAAGATTTCTGGATGTAAACAGGATAATCTTAATAGCGCAATGGGTTAATACCCATTGTGTTAAGTAATTTTTTTAATGTAAATGTTAAACATTATTACATCATATCTCTCTTTGTAATGAACAATCATTTAAATAGAGTATAGGATCCACACCACTACTTCCAAATGTTTCGACGGTGCCCTTTTTGGAAAGATCTGGGTTCGAATCCCGTCTAATAAGCGAATAATCTTTATAGGGATATTTCAGCTGAAGGTGCTGTAATTCCAATCGAACCAAACTGTCCCAAATATTATTTTATGTAAAATCAATTTTACGTAAATTAAAGGTAGTTTCTATTGTATGATTGGCAAAGAGTTAGCGGATTCCTTAAGGTTGATACTCCGCCCCCTCCCCATCGCTTAGTGGCTAATAGATTTGTATTCAGCACCACTCTTAGCACAAGCATCAGAGAGAGAGAGGCACATGTTTGTGATTCGAATACAAATAATAAAAGGGGAAAAAATCAAAACAATTGATTACTGGATAAGATTGAAATTCGGCCCTAAATCTAACTTTTTTTTTTCTTTTAATTATTCTGGAGCACAGTATTACGAAAGTACAGGATAATATGTATGATTGGGGGGGGGGGAACGGATGACATAACGGCAGGAATAATAAGGTTCCAATACAGTGGAAATAGGAGAGGAGTACAGATAGAAAGAAGGTCGAAGTTAGGTCTCTAAGGGATGTGTGTGTTGGGAAGAGAAGAGGGGGGGAGTTAATGGAATGAGATGGAGTAAGAGGTATTGCATAGCCTGAGGACAGTTTTAAACGGGACGTCCTGGACGATTGGATCCTTTTATTATACTAGATAGCGGTGACTGGGTGCCATTTTTCATCTTATACAATCGAGTTTTAATTCACTCAATGAGTGCCAGACAAAAGATGGATGTGCAGCGAACCACCCATTCCCCATCAGATAGCTTCTACTGGATCGCTGCTTTCCACCACCCTCCTTCAACGACTCCCAGCGTTTTTTTTTTTTTTTTTTTTTTTTCATTTTATTTTTTTCATAGCCAACTGGATGATGAAATGATAAGATACTGGTGGACTTGTCTGTGCAGGTGGAACTCAGTTTACAAGTGTTTTTGGTTTAGCCTTGATGTAAGCGGCCCCTGCTAGACTCAGTACTTAAAGTGGTCTATACTCACGTCATTACCGCATACACTCATTGGTAGATAATGAACAACGTGACATGCTTGTAGCAGCTCTTTCTTTTTTTTTTTTTTTTTTTAGTTAATCCATTGCCTGCAATCGGTCTAATGGACCATAATTGATAGACATTGTTTTATTACTTTTATTGCAAAACAACGTCTGCGTAATAGCCCTCCGGCCTACCACCCCCCCACTGAAGAAATAATGAACTGATCTTAACTGCCATAGAGATGTAATCTGGAAATTTACATGAAATATCACATGCGCGAGACTTCCTCTCGAAAAAATATTTAATTCTCGACAGGTATTTGTTGCAATGTAGATTTCAATCTATTTCTGTTGGCAAAGTGAAGACAAAATCCCCCTACAGTTCGTATTAACACCCTTCCCCCCTTAATATAATGACACTTATTAAAAAGCAGATGGGCACGGCATTTAAAAAAAAAGTTTTATGCATTACTCGAAGGGGAGGGTTTTAGAATTCCAATGTTCTTCCCTCCCCCCGGCCCATTGTCTGATAAAGTAGAACAAGACGGCGCTAAACAAACAAAAACCAGCACCCTGTCTGCGCACATTCTTGGCTACGATGACCCCCTTTTCCGCCTCCTTTTTTTTTCTTTTTTTTTTTCTAATGCTACTTGGATTTGTCTTGTCGATCAAGCGGCCACTTTCTACCATGGACATTCTGCGAAGCAGCGTGACCTCTTGCCGTAGTTCGGAGAGTGACAGCTCACGTGCGGAGCTAAAGTTTTGGCTTCTCTTATTTTCCCATTTCCTCCTTTCGAAGACTTAAGGTGGCGCTTACTGATGGCCGTGCGGGATCGTTAGGGCCTTTCGCACCGCTCTCTCTCTCTGTCTTTTGCGCATTCTCCTGCCCTCCCCTCCCTTCATGCAAAGGGCTATTGTTAGTGTCTGCAAGTGAAACACCAAAATGGCGTGAATAAGCGTTCCAAAGCGTTGCAGACGGCCGTCGGTCGTTTCGACTGGAGAGCCGGTTTTTCCTTGAACTCCCTCCCCTCTTATCCCACCGTACTTTGGGATCTCGGAACGGTAACCTCTGAAAGGTTCGGTAGCCCTAATTAGGCTTAACTTCGTTATGCTATTTTTCTTCTTCTTTAAAAGTTTGTATCTTCGACAGACACTAACCAGACCCTCCACACGTAAGTGCCAGCAACGCACGGACTTCAAAGAATTATTAAACTTAACCAATATATATATATTTTTTTCATTTTTCTTGAATACATTTTATATACTCGACCAATTATCAGATGACTGGAAGTATTTGAATAAATTATCTTCGCGATCGTTCGGTTTGATATAATTTCTATTGAAACTAATTCAAATTCGTCTCACGAATTTGAATTAGTTTCAATAGAAATTATATCAAAATCTGAAAAACAAAGCTTGGTAAAGATTCAAAAAAAACCTTCATTAGTATTTCTATTAATGATTTCTTTTTACTTATAAGTAGGCTATCGGTCATTATTATTACGTGACACCATCTGAAATCTTTTTTAATTCTGTCCCATAAATTTTGAAGATAACAATAAAAGTCTAATATATCTTCTTACTCTAATAATTTTCCTTTTTTAATTAAAATATTTAAGAAATTTTCCTTTATAAAATTTAAATATTCTTAAAAATTCAAATACACCTTTTTATTTATTTTATATAATATTTATAATAAGACAAAATTAAACAACGTAAAATTTGGGATGGAATCAATCGACCGTGAGATGCGGTAGATTGGTTCATTAATGCCCTTGGGGG